>NC_092868.1:47665874-47668551 GCF_032062135.1 Pyxicephalus adspersus
GGAAGGCGGAGACACGTGCTGCAGCCAGGAGGAGAGGAGAGAAGACGAGAAGCACGCAGGATCGCGGGATCGCGGTATCGGGTAAGTATGTTACCAGTTTTAATTATTTTTAAAACTTGCATTCGCCGTATAGGACGCACCCACTTTTCCTCCCCAGTTTTGGGGAAGAAAAATACGGTAAGTCTCTAGGGTCATTGATGGGTGGAACATGTAGTAACCAAAACATGGTTCCTTATATTTTTTGTAAATTGCTCATTGTCCAAACATTTTTTGAAGTTTTGACTTTAATGGTTGTCCAATGTGGTTTAGACATAGAGCTGGTTGACAAAACTGATGGTCCAACCTGTAGATATGGCCAAAAATTGTCCAGCACATCTGTTGGATATCTGATATATAAACACCTGAACTGTACTGAGGATGTAAAATGATGGTCAAATTATTACACGCCGACATATTACACAGCACTGTGCAAAGTCCATAGTCATGTCACTAGCTGTCCCACAAAGGAGCTCACAATCTAATGTCCCTACCATAGTCATACGTCTTTAATACAGTCTAAGGTCAACTTTGGGGAAGCCAAAAACCCTCAATGCATGTTTTTGGAATACAATGCCAAGATGGCCCCTGTGAAATTGCATCCTTCCCCTAAATCTTCAGAATCCCATTGGATATCCGTTAACCTCCAATGATTGAGATGGCACAAACTTAGCCCAGTTATTGGGAAATCAGCTGCAGAGCAGCATCTTACACCGGATTCGTGTTTCCAGTTAGATTGTATCTAGAGTCACTAAATTGTGCTTTCAGCATGCACACATTTTCCCTGCTTGTTGTAATATTTGCTACACGGTAGATTTTACATGTGATCCTTCCCTGTTTACATGGTGACTGGTTTTTTCTTGGTGATTGGTAAACTTTACCATGTTACTGTAATTTTAGATTTGTTTTATTCTAAAGGAGATCATCAGAAATAAGAAAAAAAATTATGTAAAAAACAGTGTAAACATCATAATTATGTTACAAGTACAAAAAAAATACTTCAATAGGATTGCAATGAAAGCTGGGCAATATGGATACTTACAGGACAGCTGTACTACTCATACCTGAGGATATATGGGATCTTTTTGGCTATCTGTAAGGGTGATATTCTTCCCCATGGCCAGCAATATAAGAGGCATACTGACCCCCCACACTATTGTACTGTGAGCTCTGGATATAGTAATTACAGCAGGGGTTCCCTGAAGACCTGAAAGTTATTTTTAAGGGGTCGCCTATGTTAAAAAGGTCTTGAAAGGTTGGTCGGAAAAATATGAATCACCTTTGTGTGCATCAAATGATTCATTACAATAGGAGCCATTTGCGTGTGAAAAATTTGCCAAAATGTCCTGCTTTTTGACATTTTGGAAAAGCAAAAATTCACTCATCTCCTAAAGATATCAGTGGATCCAGAACAGATAAAGTTAAATCTCCAAAAAGTTGAGGTTGAGCTTGTCTTGCAAAGTTTTCCTTTTGGTCTTTAAATGTCATAGGTTGTTTCACGGACCAAAAAAGGGATTTTGCAAGGAAGGAAGGAAAGAATCCAGACTTGGCTTTTACAGCAAAGGTTGAAACTTTCAGATAAAAAGCTGCTTATATATCAGGTCTACAGGTTTGACACAAAGGTTCAGCTTCTGTATTTTATCAATCTAAAATAGGAGATGATCCAAATGCTGAAAGTCTGTGTATCCAAATGAATATGCCCCTACAAGGTGTCCACAATGAAAGGGGACAAGGACATTCACTCCATGTGGTATATAACTCTATGATGGTCGATCTAATGTGACCTGCTGGATTAAAAAAAATATATATGTAGGAAAAGTTGTGTAAAACTTGTGCCTAATTCTGTGTATAATTTTTGCTTGAAGGAACAAAATCTGAACACATTGGATTTCCAGATCTGCATGGATATTCCATAGATGGTTTTACACAAACTTGGCAGCAAGCTATATTTGATGAATTTTGCCAAGCGTTCCTGTTTATGCTGGAAAATGATCATGCAAAGGATCCAATGGTGTCCGCAAGCCCGGCAGTGATCTGATACCTCTGTTTATGCCTCTGGATTTACCAATCACATTGCAAAGTTTGTTTTGCAGAGCCGGATAAACACACAGCATTAGCTCCGATTAATGTTATGGAGACGTTCAAAGTCAACAGCTTAGCGGTTGCTAGTAACTAGGTGGTTGACATAGAGTGTAATTCAATCAAAGCACAACTGATAGGTTTAGTGTTGCCAGTCTTGACTGAGAATAGAAGTTGCTTCTTTATGTATTTGTCCTGCTTATCTTATGACCTGTAAGTCAGGGCTGGAAGAATGGGAGTGCTAATGAAACTGTACTTCCTGGCCAGATTGGGCATTGCTTGTTATTTTTATTTAAAGCTGAACTCCAGCTATACATTAAGTTTTGCATAGTTGTACAGTTGTCCAAACTTTTTGCAAAAAGGGCCAGATTTGGTGAGCTGAAAAGGGGGTCCTTATCCAGGGTGACGTTAGGGATTCCCTGTGCACGGAATCTGGTGTCAGTGCAGGATACGTGCAGAGCACGTTCTTGAAATCAGAGTGCTAGTGGTACGTGCAGGTCCCGCACAGCACACACTCACTATAATGACGTAGGGGATTCGGTCCTGATGTTTAGGCCTGCCG
>NC_092868.1:47668574-47670354 GCF_032062135.1 Pyxicephalus adspersus
CGATAATTGCAAGGCGGTTGATCAACTCTAATGAAATATAAAATAGCTTTTTTGTATGCGTGTATTTTATACTGTGCTGACAGGCCGCATATTATTGATTTCATGACAGAGGCTGTGCAGGCTTCTTTTCTCTACTAAAATTGCTTAATCTGATACTACTGCACATTTGGTTCAGACCCGTGGTGGGACCAGGCAGTTCTGTGCGGTCCTCAGCACCTGGTACCATGCCAGGCGCACGGCTGCTCACACTACTATGCTGGTAGAATCATTGGTACATTATACAGCAGTGGGTTGCACTGAACCACTCACTGTCCCCTTCATTCATTCTCTATGAGCTGCTGTGGGTAAAATGTTACATGGAAAATTCACCCATGGAAGCGGATGTGAGGAAATGGTAACCACATGGCAACCTCCCCAGCAGTCTGAGCATAGCCTTACTTATCACAGTGTGCATTAGAAGCTGCAGAAAGTCAAATATAACCCCTTTCATGTCTGTGTGCAGCATAATTTAGCCCTATATGTCCAGTTTTTCTAGATCTTCCCTTTCCTTGGTGGAAGGACCTGGCAGGTGCTGTACATAGTCCCCCGAAAACACAACAGCATACTCTTCTTAAGACCCCATGCAAGCAGGGGACTGGTTGTTGGGAGAAATGGTGGAAATACCAAAGTGCATTGATGGGTGAATGTGTATCATGAATAGAGGCTCAATGTGCATGCATAGCGTACTAGCATACATTAACGCCAACATGTGGCCGCATTCATTGCATGAACTGCAATCTACTGAATGCAAAAGGTGGGCCAGGGATGGTCAAGTTGGTTAGTTGGCTAAATGGTGCTGGGCATCCTTCAACTAAGAAATGAGTTGGGTTCTGACTAGTCTTTACTTCTAATGCATAATGGTGTCAGTGGCCAAGTTGCTGGCATGATACCATTTGCTGGGAGCCACATGGAACCACCTTATCCCACCACAGTGTGCCGTAATATCTGACCAATTAATTTCAGTCCAGTACAGGAGTGAGTACAACAGAGCAAGACTACGGGGAAGGCTGGAAGTTGGCTTTAACTACCAAGAATCACACTATACCGAAACTGCAAATCACTCAACCATTTACAGAGCTGACAGTCAGGTCTGGAATGCTTTGCAGTTTCTGCTATGAATTGTTATAGAGAGTTGCCAGGCTCGGTGTGGTAAGCCATAAATTACTTCCTTGCTTTCACCTCCTGCAAAGTATGTGATATCTCCTAGTGTAATCCATTTATTGCCAAGTTTTTACCTAACAAGCCTTTCCTAATTTCAGGTTACAGATTTAATGGGATGTAACCTGGGTAACAAAACAGCACAAACAGCTTTAAAAACTTTTAATGCTAAAACATTGTGTAGAGCTGGATGGAGCAGGCTGGAGAGACCTAATGACATCTTTACTACTTATAGACTTTGCTGTTACTACAACCAAGATTTTATCTTGCAGGCTAAGATGGTGACAAAACCTTTATCAGACATGGAAGATAACACAGATTGGAAAATGCAGAGTTTTAACGATCTGCCATGGACAGGAGTCCGGAGACCCAAGACAGCAGTATGGAGGATCTCCAAAATGGATGCAAGGAGAGAGAAGTACAGCAAATCAGCCAGGGACCCCATCTGTGCCCATGAAATTCAGGTATAGTGTGTGTGTGCGTGTGTGTATATATATATATATATATATATATATATATATATATATATATAGTGTATATATATGTATATAAAATGGGGTGGAAGAAGGAATGGGCTGAGGAG
>NC_092868.1:47671134-47800782 GCF_032062135.1 Pyxicephalus adspersus
TATATATATATATATATATATAGTATATATAATGAGATGCAAGATGTCAAGAAAAGTTCCAGCTGGTTAACTGGTTAAGCCATTTTTGAGAATCACAACCAACTATTTTAATTTACTTTTACTAACAGATATATTTACTTCTTCCTGCAGTCTCCAGGACTTTCGTCTAGCGTGGCGTTTTCCTTTGAAAGCAACGTCTCCTCCCAACTCATTGACTTGCAAACGTCCAGTGGATCACACCATGGATACTGTAGAAATGGCAGCTTTACACTCCCAATGGGTAATGTTTTGCAGATTATTAAAGTGTTTTCTATAATTCCAATTTATGCTATGCGTACTCTATGCTATTCAAAAGCATTTTCAAAACTGAAATTACAATGTATATAACTCCAATTGATCAGCAAGTATTTGATTTTGATCATGATTGTGATACATAAAATCATTTTGATATTAATATAATAATCAACATTCTGGCTAATCCATAGCCACAAGTATGTTTCAAGTTTGATCTGTTTGATCCAATTTTGATTGTTTTAATGTTTTTGCCAAATCTGCATATTCTGTTAAATGCCATACCCCCAATTTTCTGGAATTTATGGTTCACATTGCTGAGGTCACAAATTTCACCATAACCACTTGAGTTATGCTTCATTTTATCAGAATATTTGTCTATTCCCGTTTGTGTTGGTGGATTGGGTCCAGATTTGGACTTATCCAGTAAAATGATAACACCCAATGTGCAGCCCATAATCATTTTAGTAAAAAGTGACTTTTGAGTACTTTGAATTGCTGTCCTTTGCACATCAACAACCCCAGGGGGGTCCTATGTATATATTTTTGTAATTTCACAGAAATTTACAATATGGATCACTGACCTTTATGACAAATGTCGCATTTTTGTCCTCCCACAAAATTGTGACTTTTTTATATGTGGTTTTTTTGCTGTAACTTTTATAGAAAGGAAGCTCCCTCACATTTATAGCTCAACCGATCACACCAGAAGCAACATTTGGGACGGCTCATCACTAAGTCTCCATCACAGTGGATCTCAGAGCCCTCAGGCCTATCTCACCTCCGTAGAGATAAAGACGCCATGGTATATAACAGTGCTCAACGAAAAGGTAGAGATCACCCACTAACCTCTATATGTGTTTCTAAGGTGCTCATAAACTTGACATGTCTGGACATATCCTACCAGGCCTTATCTAGATCACAGGATTCTAACATCTGTGGTTGATAGTAGCACCTCCAGCTTAGGCTAAATACACACATTCAATATTTGTTGTTGGAGGGGATCTTTCATGATCCTTTGCAATGACAAACAACTGCAAGATGCATGAACGTGTGCTGTACATACAGCCCCATTCTTCTCTATGGAGAGAGAAAAGGGGGGGGACAACGGAACGGCACCCGTTGCACTCTCTCCCCTTCACTTGCATTACGATGGCTCATCGTCCGTGAATCGGCCAAGACAGTCGTTCGGACGCCAGGCGGCAAGCACTGTACACACGCCAGATTCTCGTCCAATATCAGCCCTGAGCCGATTATCAGGCGAGAACCATTCCACATGTGTACATAGCCCTAGACTTTGGGCTTTGGCCATGCAGTCATTGCTTCCCTACGGACTAACCAAACACCAATGTAGAAAAAGAATGTGTAGTGGGGAGGTTAACTTATTTTTGATGGATTGATTGTGCTCAATGTGTCTATGATTTCTCTACATAAATTTTCATGCTTTAGGTAGAGAAGGAGTTGTTGTTTTTGGCTCTGTTTAGTACTTTTAAATTGACCATAGGAACCCTATATTTAACGTGACACTATGGAACTTCTCATTACTGTATGCATTTTTTAGGAGCGATGTCTTTTAAAGTTGGGAGAAGAGATAAATCGTCTCTCCAGGTATGAGGTGGAAAGTAAACGGAAGGATCAGATCATATCAACTCTTAAAAATGAGATCTCTCAGCTTCAATGTGATCTCCAGCAGACAAGCCGCCCCCATACCGGCAGAGAGGAGGTCAGTCATCTTCCTAAATTGTATGGCTGTTAGGAGGTGCCGGTTAGGATTCTGCAGGGGCTGGTGAAAGATCATGTGACCCATTTGATTGGTAAATTCTTTACTTCCAGCTGAACGGCAATGGCATATAGGTACCACATGCAGAAGGCACTCAAGGACATCACATTGGCTGCTGTTGTTGATCCCTTCTAAACATTCTTCCTACCTGTCTGTTATGCTTACTTTTGGCATAAATACTTTCTGAACTACTGGTTTTGATACAGTAGGTGATCAAAGAACATATGATCTAAAAAAATTTCTAAACTAATAAAACCAGGCATATTGTACTCTCAATGGACATGTCTATTTGAAGATGTGTGCTAGGTGGGATTGACTCTTACTACCTAAGTGTCTACCTACCTAGACAGAAATGAGTAGTTAAAATGGAGAGTTATTGGTTGACTCTAGTGCATTGGTCTTAAGAGAATATTTAGTTCACTAACTGTATTAGCAAACAGGTAAAAAAGTGTCCAAAGGGCCCTCATCAATCTAGTATTTGTAGAGCGTCCCAACCCTATAAAGAAAGCTCATGTCTATACCCCTTGGGCCACCTGAGGTCACTCAATGGGGTCCAAATGTAATTTCACTTAAAGCACAATAGGGAGTTATGGGGCAAGAATCCTTGCCATTTTTGACTCCATTGGTCTAATAGGAAAATAGAATACAGACGTATAGTATGTCTCCATTGGGACAGTGATGTTACACGGGTGGGGATTTCTGGTTGGTGAACTATAAAATATTTGGGGTAAAAATGGTAAGTGGACCATTTGACCATTCTCTCTCTTAGTCCACTAAGCTTACTGGTCTGGTCAAGAAGACCTATTGACTAGTTTGCTGTAAATTGAGTCCACCACAAGCCCATAAAAAGACCCACAAGCCCAACATAAGACCCACAAATCCAACATAAGACGAATAAATCCAACTTAAGACCCACAAGCCAAAATTTATAAGAAAATCCCTTTGGTCGTTTGGATTTAATGGCTGTTATCATAGTTCTCATCATTAGTAGAGTATTATGGTAATGGCGGTCTATTAGTAGCACAAATACTTTCACAAACCCAGGAATGCTGTGAAGCTGTTCGGTACTGATAGATTTATTGTTGTTTTAGGACGGTTCTCCAGTAGAGCAGTTGGATCATGTAAGTCTCCATAGCACAAATGGATTGCCTGAATTTGAGGAAGGCTCCTCCGGCCGTGATGTGACTCAGGAAGTTCTGGATTTATCATCAAGTCCCAGGGGCCTGTTGACAAGCTCAGAGAGAAATGTCTCCACTATATCCTTAGCTGGGAGTTACTCGGAGATTCACAGAGACAGTCCGCAAATAGAGGCCGAGGTGAAAAACTATTACTGTCATCTATTAATATATCATTTCTGTGTTATAAAAAAAAGTGTTATTTACTAATTATTTACTGTATATCAATATTTAATGAAGTTTGGCTTTATAGGATTTATGTTTAGGTTAAAGCCCAACTTCTGGTAAAACTGTTCTTTTAGATATATATGAAGTGAAAAACAAGAACATTTCTCAGGGTTTTTATTTGTCTGTTCCACCATAAAGGGGGTGTACCTCACTTTTTATCAAATCAGATGTGACATCATATCAAGAAATCGGGTCTAAAGGTGATCTAACTATAGATTACACCATCTATGATCAGGCCACAGCATACTAAATTGTCAACCTTCATCTACCAGGAGAGTGAACATGATGATGAGAATACTGAACATGAGTTAGATGGAGAGAACACAGCACAGGAACCCAACATGGACTTCATAGCTAAACCAGAGGACCAGAAAGACAGCGCTCGATCTGTGGATGAATCAGAGGAGAAAAGTTCAATGCTACAGAAACTTCAGGAGGAAATAGAAGCCATAAAAAAGGATTATGAACTTTCAAAAGGTACTATAATAGGAAAACCACCTATACCAAACAAAGCATTCTATATTAAAGTAATAAAATTAAAGGGAATATCCTCTAAAATATAGTCACTTAGCTATATGTGGATCCTTCTGGGTCAGCCACAGAATTCTTGAATGCTCTAGGCCAGGTTGTCTCAAACTTTTTAATATGGGTTAAACCTTAAAATAACTTTCAGGTCTTCCGGGAACCTCTGCTATAATTCTTATACCCATCTCATAGTACATTAGTGTGGTGATCAGTGGGACGAATGCCTCTTACAGTGCTGTCCATTGGGATGACACATGATGGAAAAAAATTTCATTGGTGTCACTGACTTGAGAGGTCCAAATCATTCATTGCTCATGGAACCCCTAGCAACCTCTGGAGCAGTGGTTGCCAACGTTTTGGACGACACTTTTTGGTTGTGTCCATTTTGAAGGGCATTGTCCATGCCTTTGGCCGGTGCACCCCCCACCGGGTGCGTCTTTCTTCTGAGCCCGCTGGGGGGCGCACCGGCCATAGCTGCAGACAACCAAAACTTTCTTGCGGACCACCGGTTGATGACCACTGCTCTGCAGGAACCCTATGGCTTCACGTAACCCTGGTTGAGAAGCACTTGATCTTGATATTCTAACAATGAGATTTTCCTGCCATAATTCCCAGGACTTTTCTTTCTTGGGAATTTTATGTCATACTCAGAAGGTGGAATGACCACCCAGGGACACAAATGACAATTTCTTAATTTTTTGCAGGTGTCATCTCCTCGTTGCAGAGAATTATCTCCTCCAACAAGTCCATGCTCAGGAAATTGGAGTCGGAAAAAGAAGGGTTACAAAGGGAGCTGGTGGAAAGAGGAGTACAGCTACAGGCTATGTCTAACAAGGTACAAACATGGCTGAATTATGATTTGTGTTTTGTCCTTTCTTGTGACCTTACTGGGTACAATGGATTGAGTTCTGTTTTTTGCTATTGCTGACACTGAGACAGAGAAGGTGCTGTGATTCGGGAAGAATATGTTGCACTGCAAAGTTCTGTCCTGCTTAGATATCTCAGGCACAGAAATATGTATTGCATTTGTTTTTTGTAATTAATATTATTAATATTTATTTGTTTATTAATATTAAGTTTTCCAGCATGCGGGAAGAAAGGAAACATGAAGAGATGATGGCAGCAATGGAGAAAGAGAATTATAACCTGAGAGAGGTGACTGACTAAAAATGTGACCCATTCACTAAAAGTTGTATAAATCTTCTTTAATGTTCATTTACGCTTCTCACTCCTTAAAAAGAGATCTGACTTTGGCAGCCAATCAAATGAAACCCCTGAAATAAAAAGAGTCCCAGCTTCGCCCACCTATTGTTGCATTACATAGGGGCTTCTTCTTGTTGGAACTTTCTTATTAAAATGCATGTGATAGCCTATGTTGCATTACTTGCATTTACCTTTTAAACAGTGTAGGGTGGATTTATTTAGTCATGAGCAATTAGTATACAGCGTATCAGTATATTGCAGAGGGTGGACTAAGTCGTAACCCTTTAAGTCCGAATCGAGTCCCAAGTCATTTACACCAAGTCCCAAGTCAAGGCTCAAGTCACCAAGAATTACTCCAAGTCGAGTCCCAAGTCAAGTCACTTCATTTATCCCCATTTGTAACTATATAGAAATAGAGCTATGATCCTGTTCTTGAGCACAGGATCACATTCTAAGTCCACAGATTTCTCCTCTGACAGCTGAAGGGGGGAGGGAGGAAGGCAGTGAGGCTTTTGTTACACAGCCTTCCTCCTCCCCCTTCAGCAGTTAGAGGAGAAAACTTAGAATGCAAGAAAGGCGGGGAGAAAGGAAGTGTTATTTTACAGAAGACTCACTGCATTCCTCCCAGCCCCCTTCAACTATCAGCAGAGAAAGCAAGTCACGAGTGAGTTGCTAGTTGCTGGGGGAAACCCTCCAGTCGACTTGCAAGTCATTCATTAGGTGACTTAAGTCGGATTCAAGTCCAAGTCGCGCAATTGGAGTTCCAGCCTCTGATGTATTGCTACTCCTTTACTGTCCAATCACAAGCTGGGGTGGTCCATGACAAAGTTGCATTATGACAGTAGAGAAAAGTGAGGTCAGATCCTGGCTTTATATCTGACAAAATGTCTGTTTTTGAAAAACTAACTGCCGTTATGCAGAATTTTTTTCAGTAAGCAAGCAGCTTTTAAAAACTTGTGACAGCTGCCTTTCGGTACCAGTGCCAGAGTTACCATTGTGGCATGACCTTAGAAGCTCCTCGGGGGAAGTCCTTATTGCTCGTAGGTGGGGCTTGGTATTAGGGTGGTAATTATTGTGGACTATGTGGTATGTTATTTTTGATCCTAGTACATATGGCTGAAGCAGTAAATGTTGTTCTGATGAACTGACCAATATTATTATTATGTGACATATTATGAATATCGCTGTGTCTCCAGCTGGCGTCTGAACTGAAATCAGAGGTGAGCAGAAGGAACGATTTGATTGGTGACCTAAAGAGTGACATTCAGAGGTTACAGAAGGAGATTCTGGAGTGCCAGACACAAATGAAGAGGAATGAAGGAGAGAGAAGCCAGATAGAGAGCAAAGCTGGGGACCTGGCAACATCTGAGCAACATGTCAGGGTGACTCTGGAGGCATTACAGTCCAGGGTAAGTTCAAGGCTCATGGTCATTTACAGTATGTCACCACTAGGGGAGCATTGACAACTAATATTCTACTAACTATTCCCTATCCCTAATTCATGTTTTACTTCTAGTAGTTGTCACATAATTCTGACTCTGATCTAAGATATTCCAAGCTCAGATCAAAACTTGGAAATTTAATTATCTGAGCTTTAATTCTGTGCTCCGATATTCCGCACGTGGCATGTCTGTCTCCCATCTGATGTTAGGAATGACACCTGTGCAGCTCATAGATTTCAATTGTTTTTTACATTTTTTTTTGTTTTACAAATTAACATTTATTACACGATAAAGAATTCCTAAAGCTTACCTAAACTCACATCCCTTTTATATAAAAAAGTAAATATTCTGTGTGTTTGTTTTTTCTTCTAAGTGCAACGACAATTAGGGGTCGGTGCTGCACTCTTTTTTTAAAAAAAGGGTGCAGAACCGCCCCCTAATTGTCGAATGCCTAGACGGTCGAGAATGAATGGGAGTGTCAGGCATCCCGGGAGGCTATTGGGCGCTCTTTCTGCGCATGCCCCAGCATCTCAAGCAGAAGGAGCCTTTTTTTGCAAAAAGAAAAATTTGCCGATCTTACGCATGCGCAGTGAGATCGCCTCTGCGCATGCTACGTCACCTGATCTTGCTCCTGGGTCAGGTGGCCTAGGATAAAGAACAGGAAGAAGAAGAGAAGATGGTGGCGGTGATTCCAAATTACTATGCCACGGCACATTAGTGTGCCATGAGAGATCAGTTGTACCATGGGAAATTAGCCAACCCATCCACTAGACGGCAGCAGATAGCCAATTAACTTTTGTACGTTTTGTTTGGTGGTGTGCCATGAGATTTTTGTAATGTCATGTGCTGTTACTCAAGGTGTTGTCACCAGCCCCCATATTTCTGACATGACAAGTTCCCTTAATTAATATTCTTACTAAGTATACATAACCTGATACAATTTAACATTCCTTGTTCAAAGTGAGTGAAGAAGTTAATGCAGAAGACATTACCCAACAATAATGAGTGCCTGCAGTGCAAGTATAGACCACATGGTGGAGCTGTAGACACACATAATGGAAGCTGCTGAGGTTATGAAATGTGCAGGATCCAGGGCTGTCATCCTGTCTTTTCTAAATTCAATATATGGTAGTCACTGACCTGGAACAAGCATGACCAGTGGTGCTTACATTATTTGGACTTTAGCAGCAGCTTGCTTGTTCCAGATTTGTGACTTGGTTAGTAGCAAAGTCAAGCTTAGGATGTCAGCAAAGACAACAATACTCACACCTGCCCCTCTACAATGGCAATAACCCCTCCATACCCTTCCCAACACCTAAAGACATTTTGAAAGGAGATCTTAATTTTTAGTTTTTTTCTTTTATTTATCACAGTACGAGAGGTTCCGCAGTAAAATAATACAAGCCGCCTACACTGCTCCGGGGTTCAAAGGTCCGCAGGTGGAAGTCTCTGATAATGAAATTCTGGAAGCCATGCAAGTAAGGACAATGCTTTATATTGGGGAGGGGGGGGGGGGGGCATTTACAGAGTGCAGTAACCTGTAGTCATCCTTGCAGTACCTATTTCCACCACAAGATGTCCTCAGTCTCCCAGGGCAAATGACACCCAGCTTTGATTTCTGCATAGTTGCAAAGTTTCATACAACTTTAAATATATTTTTATACATAATTAGCAAGCTGGTATATCAGCCTTCTGTCATCCTCTGCACTGTAACCCTCGGTTTGATGAGAAGTCAGGGCTACAGCTAGATATTTTACTGCTTTCTGCAGTTTTATGAGTTTAACACCAATGGGATAGAGGACCAGGGTGCTGCTGCCTTCATATTGTCCAATAACAGGTGGAGAGAGGTCATGGACCAAGCTGTGTTTCCTACCTGAATTATAGTGTGCAGGGGGTTCCAGGACCTGGCTGTGCTGTCTGGCTGGATCATAAGACTAAACCGAATTGCAAACCCTTTGGCAGAAAAAAAAGCAAAATTACATTTATAAGTGCAGCTTTACAGACATTTTCCTTTTACAAAATACTTCACTTTACTTCATCTTTACACATCACTAGCTCAGCACCCTTTACACAACTAACAATAGTCTACATTCCATATATATTGGTATTACATATCCAGTAATGCAGATTTGAATAACATCCAACTAACATTTTCATTTGGGGTTTGTGCAGAGATCCCATTGTGAGCAACCTGTGGAAATTCTGGTGTCATTGGTATGGAATCTGTGCAATCAGATTATACAGATCAAATGACCGGTGATTGTTCTATACTCCTCATGTCCCCTGTCTATACTTTACTGAAAACTAAACACCCTCCCATATCATGGTGCTGGGTCCTTTTCTCACCCTGTGAAATCAGTATCAGTGTGGGGTTTGGGATGATTTGGTTGTGGTCATCAAATAAAGATTTGCATGGATAAAAAAGGTTGCCTGTCTTTTTTGTTGTTTTTTTGTCTTCGGTTTTTTGGACCTTTCCAGGTTATATTGAGTGAGCTTTGAAAAAGATTTGTTTCTTTTTTATTATAGTATTGGGTATTTTATTGTAAGGCAGCAGCTTCACATTTTGTTTCAAGATTTTAGATGACATTGATTAAGTAGCTTTATTAGATTTACTATTCCAAAAAAAAATCCCAAATCTGGACAACTTCTACACTACCTAACTAAAACTAGAGGTAGTTTTATCTACTTGATGTTTGATGTCCCTGAGGAAGTACTTGGTGATGTAACGAGTTGGATAACACAACCATGTAGGGAGGAGAGACGTACATAGCAATAATTGGATAATTGTACTTTATTAAATGCACTAAAGATGTTGGGAGACATTTATTTGGCCAATCCTGTGCTGTGGTCCATCGTAGTATATTACGTCCTGTTTATTTTTTCTGGCAGTGTCCCTTGCAGCAGCAAGGAGATCAATTAAATTACATGTCTTCCCATCCGCTCAGCAGCTTGCACAATCTCCTGCATCCCTTTAGCGTACAGCCTTAGATGTATCTTCCCGGCATCGCCAGCATATATACTGAGGCTGTGCACAGCTAAAGAGAATTTATAACCTGTCCATATCCTCATCGGATACAATAATTGGAAAAGTCTACCAATATCCAACCAATTTTAACATTAACCACCTTAATTTTTCATCTTTATCAATAACCACACATCGCTATGTTGAGTTAGTCAGGGACAGTGGCTTTAGAGCTATTTTTCAATATTTTTTCAATTATCAGCAATTTCAGTCAGCAACCATCTTCCCATGGGCTGGGACGCAGAGATATAAGCCAAACAACAAAGATAAAGCCATATGATATGTTTTCTTGAACGGCCAGTAAAAAATAGAATTTATGCATGGACACCTGGAGATTCAAATGGAAACAATAAATATGAAGATAGCTATTTTGAACTACATATTGACAAGTAACAAGCCTATATTGGAAATAATTGCTGATTGAAAAATAGCCCTAAAGCCGCTGTCCCTGACTATCCTCACCTGGATCCTATGTGCTGCATGTATCAGATCTTCTTGTCTTTTCTGTTCCTGAAGAAGCAGATACACTCTGCGAAACGCGTCAAGTTAACAGGGTAACAATTCCATTCCACCCAGGAATGTTTGACAATATTTCCTTCACATTTTTAAAAGTTTTAATTGAAGTATGTTTTAATGATGTAAATAAAATTTTGGTTTGAATTTATATTATTGTAATTAATATTCATTGGCCTTAAAAGTCCCAGTTGCAGAAGTAATTCCTCAGATTTTGTGTATTTGTACATGTAAGGGTTGTCTACCCTTTTATGTAAAGTAAAAATGTTGAGTTTAGGTCTGCTTTAGGGGTTTAGTGATGAATGTCCTAGAATACTGAAGACACATTGTGGCCAAAATAAGCACCCCTGGACATTTTTTAAAAATACATTTGTAGCTGGTGACAGGGTTTCTTTAATGACAAACTGCAAATGTAACAAAGTGTGCTTGTTAATTGTGCAGAGCGTTGTATGATGCTTACTTCTTATCTTTGTATCAGAGTTCCTATATACAAAGAGAGGGTCATAAGACCTGATATCTGACCACTAATTAGGGATCTTTGTCATGCTTTAATTAATTGTGACACGCACCATTATTTTATAACACCCTCTCTGTTACTCACGCAATCCAATTTGCAGGGTTGGTTATTTGTAGATATGCTAACTTTTTACAGTTTTACACTTTTCACATTTTCACAAAAACTCATATTTGCCTTGTGACGCCGGCCCCGATTTACCCAAAAAGTTCTAATGCAAATATAAAGTATATATTGAATTTCTTATCAGGGTTGTTTCACTACACATGCTTACATACTTACTTTACATGAGCAGTGGGGTGGCACAGAAAACATGCCCCTGGTTGAGTTGCTACAAGGTCTTACCAGGGATGGCCATAGGGAATAAAAGGGTTTGGTAGGGAGTGGTTGGGTACCACCAGCTGCTAAATCTTCAAATGTTCATTCAATAAACTCCCTCCTAGTTGTGGCTGCCAAGTGCTTGGTGAGGTGTCAGCCATCAGGAACCACAAATAAACCAATGTTCCTCCCATCGGAACTATCTCCTAAGCAATGCAATTTGCAATCCTATCAGGATTAAACTCTGCTGCAAAAAAGCATTTATCCATCCATTTTTTTTCTTTCTTCCTTGCAGAGAATAATCACAGATAGGTCAGATTTTCACCAGCAGCTAAAACAGAAAGGAGTCAAAGTTCCACCATTACACCTATCAGAAACCTCCGCCGCTGTCAAGCACTCATCCTCCACCCTGAGAAAGAAAGCACAATGAAAAGAATCCTCAGGGGCGTGTGGTCACATGACTTACAATGGACATTGTGTGCTTCCATTGGTGCCTGTGCCTCTACCAGCAACCAATCAGGTTGTTTCTTTGTTTTTCCAAAATTATTTCTGGTATCTAATTGGTTTAATGAACAAAAGAACTTTAGCCAATTGCAATGTTGTGAAATTAGCATTGTGTCTCGTTACAAACTTATTAAAAGCGAATTGTTTAAACTAGGAGTTTTCCTTATGAATGTGGAATCACAAAACCCAGGATGTCCTGGCTTAACATTCATGGCTGCTGATAGTCCTGGGGAGTTCAGTGAAAGCAATAATGATTTTACATGACCGGGGTATTTACATGATTTGTACATTTGTAAAAAATAAATATAATAAAACTCAAAAACAATTTTAGTAAAGATGTTTTATTACTTTTAGTAATGCTCCTGAAAAGAAGTGGGATGGAGGTGGTAAATACAGATTTATGCAGAATTATTTTTCTTAAACTTTTTTTTTAAAACACTGGAACATCTAGCCTGCTGACATTTTTACCTATTGTTCTTGTTATCAACTATGGCCAAAAACACCAAGTTAAACTTTTTTATGAATAGTTTACTTACATCTACCAGTTTAATTTACTATCATATACTTTCATATCGCTATCCTCATATTAGTACATCAATATAATATATCATGTTATTATATCAAGACATGGCACTTTTACTGTATCTAATATTATATTGTATGTTATAAACAGTCTTGGTGTCTAAGTCCCCTGAGGAAGCCTTAGGGGCGAAACGCGTCGGATATCGAGACAAAATCAAGGTTACTTCAACTCTGTGTGACATGTTCAACACAGGTTTATATTTTTTTTTTGAACTAGTATAGTTGGCCTATGTTAAGTAGGGAATTAGCATAGTAGGACTATGTCTAATTAAGAAAAAAATCTTTGAAACAAATACATTTGCTTTTTAACACCAATACTGTCTACAAAAGCCTGTCTTTTCTTTCCCCTTTTCTATATTATTTTGTTTTTTCTCAAGTGCAATATATCACACCAACCAATCAAACTATCTGGGTCGCCCACCAACCAGAGCCCTAACTTGAACCACATTGAACATCTCTAGAGAGATCTGAAAATGGCTGTCCACTGACCGTCCCCATTCAATCTGACTGAGCTTGGAAGGATTCACAAAGAATGGCAGAAAATCCCCCAATCCAACTTGGTAGGTGAGCATACCAACCAAATCAGCCAGACCTCTTAGTAATACCCTATTCTGGTATAATAAAGAAATATTATGGGTGCTGTAATCACCGGTGCCATTTGCAACCCTCCTCAGATTCTTTCATTTTCTGGTGGACTCAATGGGGATATGCAGGACCCCAACTAGGTTGCCACTGCTTTTTGGCCCTATTTTCAGGTGGGATATCAGAGTTTAATGAGGATCCTTTTATGTTATTTTTATGTGTACAGATTCAGTTTATTAAATATAGGTTATGTGTCATTATAGAGTTGTGTTTTTTAATTTACCCTGAAGAAGCAGCTGCTTTTGCGAAACGTGTAGAGAATAAAAATTCACCCACCATCTGATTTTTGTACAATGACTTTGGAACTTCTACCTTCTTGAGAATATTTATAGCCAATATTAATGCTTTGCACAAATAAGCTTCCTAAAAACTGGTATTTTAATACAAAAATAAAAATGTTTTGGATACAATTAAAAAGCGATATTCCTATATATAACATTTATAGGTGATTTATAGGTGATATATAGGCTGTTATTCAGTTGTTCTTTTCTATATATACATACAGAGATAATGGGTAATTCTGATGCATGAATGCTGTTTTCATCTTGTTATCAGCCAGGCACACACAGAACCTTTGGTGCCCTATCGGAGTTACAAATTGCTCTTTATCTGCACTTTGCTACTCTTGTCTGCATGATGGAAACCGTTACTTGTAAATTATAAACTTTAGCTAACTTCTGTGGGACAGATCTGGTTTACACAGTCAATTATTAGACTTGTGTTCCAAACTTCTTATAACTTCTGAACAGCCGAATCACGTCTGCAACTGTTGTATATTATTTGTATTCTGCGTAACAGATTTTTTTTTTCATGTGACTGTCACATTTTTATTTGTCTGTTGTTCTCTTATTTTTTAACTTGAATATTTTTTTGCTGGACCTTATATGTGGATCACAGTAATGTTAAAGCCTAGTTCTAGGAAAAACTATTAATTATTATTTTAATAGGACGCCCCTGCAGTGCAAGGGCTAAATGCTCACTTTTGTCCAAGGGGTACTAAAAGCAATTTCCGTGCAGAAGACAACTGGTTTGCAGGCTCTGAATCATCCCATACAATGTACAGACCATGGAACTCCCAACAGTTCATCATCAGAGAGGAAAGATGAGCATGGGATATACATATATATATATATATATATATATATATATATATATATATATGCTGTTTATTCCACCACTGCACATTTTTTTTTATACTTTAAGATAGATAACTCACAAAGTTGGCAAAATTATCCAATTTATTTAGACAGATGACGTCTGTGGATTATCAGGATGGCCCTATAGTCTATAGCAGCTAATCCTAAACTTTTTAGCAAGGCGGAACCTTTGAAATTACTTTTTTCAGGGCCTGCTATAATTAAAATATCCACAGCTCACATTACATTGGTGCCGTGAGACAAATGCCTCTTACATTGCTGGCCATTGGGAAGAATGTCACCCAGAGTGCCAAAATGATCATTGAAGTCATGTACAATGACCTGAAAAGCTACTTCTGGAGGAACCCAGGCTGAGAAACACTGGTCTATAGATAAGGTGAAATATTAATCTTAACCTGTCCTGGTAAAGCCAACAACTACATTTTTTACACCAAAGTTTTGTAGTCACCGGACTATCACATTGCTGCACAACTCATTCCAAAACTAAGTTCACTGATATAGAGCTGGGACACCAGATTGTCACCTTTTCTTGGAAGATGGTCAAGGTTTCTTGCAGGCCACTCAAGTGCAAACTTATCAGACCAGGATACAGTGTGTATCTTATACCTGTGCAAAATGAGCTTGATGTTTAAGAACTAAAGAACCCTCCTGTGAGATGAAGTCATTGCAGCTAAAGTAACCTGCATTTGACCTGCTTCTGCTGCCCTGGTATAGACCTTTACCATAGACTTGTATGGAGAGAGCACAGGTTAGTAAGAGAACAAAAGCCAACCAAGATTGGTCCTTAATATGTATTGGTCAAAAAAGTGTAGCACTGCATACTATTTTGAAATTAGTAAATAAAGACTTATAGGAATAATATAATTATATAATAATATAATTTGTCTCAAAGCTGTCTTTCCGGGACTGTCTGGACCAATAAAAGTCTATGTTTGACCTTCCCCTGTTCAATGTTTGTTTGCAAAATTCAGTATTAAATTAAATAGATTAAATATTAAACAAATATCACTTGAAAACCCTTTGATCCATAATCCGAGCCCTGGGAGTCCTGTGCTGTCCCTTTCTTCTTTGTTACAGGTTCTATTTCAGTTCACCCAAACTTTCACTTCACAGGCCAAAAATCGGGTGATGTGTCTTCCTGCAAATTTAAAAAAAAAGGTTCTGGTCTTGCAGCGCAGGCACATATAGGAAAGCCCTCTGATGGCACAGAATAGGGTATGTGTAGAAGGAGCAGTTCACAGCTTCCTGGGATATGACGCATGTATACCAGGAGGCTGCGAGTTTCCCCTTCGCCTTTACCGCCATGTTGGTAAAGACAGAAGAGAGGACTAGAGCTATCCAAAAACAAAAATACTCATTTTTTTATTATAAAAAGGGGATATAATGTTAATGTTAAAAATGTGATGATAGGTCTGCTTTAAAGGGGTTGACATACTAAATTAGCCCATGCTGATTACTTAGCTGATTATGTTTTCTGCAAGATATAGTATTCTTTGCTCAGTGAATGCACTGTGAATTCATTTGGGAAAGCATACCCGTGTGTATCCATCCATCCCATTATGTGCAAAGGGAATGTAAAAAAAACAGGATTCTTGCTTGCACCACGATTGGCTGGCTGAAGTCTGCAGAGCTTTACCTAATTCTCTAAACTGATTAAAATGTCCCTTGCAGAGTGAAAATTCACTTTGCTAAGTAAACAGCTTAAAGCGGAAGTAAACCCAAAACAAAAAAAATCACACTTTATTTTTATTACACAGTATTTATATAGCGCCATCATATTACACAGCGCTGTACAAGTCCATAGTCATGTCACTAACTGTCCCTCAAAGGGGCTCACATTCTAATGTCCCTACTAAAGGTCTTTAACACAATCTAAAGTCAATTTTAGGAAGCCAATTAAACTAACTGCATGGAAACCAGAAGAAACCCACGCAAACGCAGGGAGAACCTGCAAACTCCATGCCAATAATGTCTTGGCCAAGATCCACACCTGGGACCTGGCACTGCAAAGTCTGGATTGCCTTTAAAAAAAATAGGGTGCAGCACTGCTCACCCATATTCTTGATCTCCTGCACTTAAAAATCACTAACAAACAAAATTTTTTCTTTAAAGTGGAATTAAACCCAAAACTGCCTAAAACAAAAAAAATCCACTTACCTTCAATCCCACAGGGAAGTCTGATCCATCCGGAGGTCTCCTCCGTCGGGTCCCGCGTCGTCCTGGCATTCGTCTACGAGCCATCCTCATCTCTTCTTCCTGTTCTTCATCCTACGTCACCTAACCCAGACACGAGATCAGGTGGCGTAGGATGGGAAAAAAACTTGCCGATCTCACTGCGCATGCGTGAGAACGGCAAAATGTTTTTCCCCAAGAAAAGATGCTCGGACATGTGCAGAAGGAGCACCCAAGAGCCTCCTGGGATGCGTGACATACAGTAGGTATCCC
This sequence comes from Pyxicephalus adspersus, assembly GCF_032062135.1. Classification (NCBI taxonomy): domain Eukaryota; kingdom Metazoa; phylum Chordata; class Amphibia; order Anura; family Pyxicephalidae; genus Pyxicephalus; species Pyxicephalus adspersus. The sequence continues at coordinate 47,687,476 of NC_092868.1, forward strand.
AGGAGGCTTTGCGCTCCTATTCATTCTTTAGAATTGGGGGGCGGTGCTCATTTAAAAAAATAATTTTTTTTACCCAACATAAAAGGGTTATACACGTCATGTAAATGGAAATTTCTGAGTTTAGGTACGCTTCAAATAAAAAGTTTGTCTACACTTTTATGTAAAGTAAAAATTCTTATTTTAGGTACGCTGTAAATATATGAAAAATTAATCCCGAGAGTTTTGCTTTAGCAATATAGTCATAGTTGGCATATTTCTACTGACCGATATGCAAACACAAGGGGACTGCACACACACTCCATATAATCCAGATCTGTGATAGCAATCAGTTCAAGGACCAAGTCCTTAAAGGACTGAATGCCAATCATTCATTTCCAATTACATTATGTTTCTGTTGATATAAAATCTCATTGGTCACAAGGAAGAGTTGTTGGTTACAATGTAACAGTTTTCTCTTTCTTCCAAAGTTATGAGAGTCAGCTCAGCCCCTCTTCCTAAGCCTCATGTCCTCCATCCCACCCCTTGTATATCTGCCCTCCCTTTGTTACACAACTCCCCCAGCTTCTTCTCTTCTTGGCTATTGGCTTAGGCAGTAAAATCTCATTCTTTTCCCTTCTGTTCAGAGGAAGGCTTTGGATCCCTTCCAGAAAGGAACTACACACAGTCAGCTGAGCTTTGCTTGAAGTTCTGTCTGTGCTTCTTTCCCAGAAAAACTTTGCAGCACCTCCAGAGAAGTCGACATTTCCCCGGTGAGGTAAGCGTTGGCTCCTTTTACTAATTCTGCATAAAATGTTCTTTTTCTAATTCAGTATGGAAAGCAGAGGAATGTCATCAAGCACAGGAAGGAGTTACGCTTTAATGGCTGTTTAATGAGCAAGCTGAGACATTAACAACAAACCTGAGCACATTTTCCAAAAAAGAAGGGGGGTATAGGGAAGCTGTCGGGTTTTGGAGTTCAATGTGCTGAAAGCAAAACTTGCAGGCAAGGCCCCCAGGAAATGTGTAATGGGGTCAGCTTTTAGTATGGGACCTCCGTGGGCTCCCTGTAGAGTTACGCATAATTAATAACTCCCCAGAACGAAAGAAATGAATACCGAAATTTAGGAGAAATTATTTGTGTTTACAGAAGGGGTGTAGGAAAAATTAATGGGACCCCATTGTAAATTTTTATGGGACCCTAGGCGACCTGTCTAATGTCAATTGCGGATTGGTTCTAACATGAAACATATAATTCAGTTATTCTATACTTAATACAAATTTTTTTGTGTTGGCTCATTTTTCACAAGTGTGGCTCATTTTTAGAATTACAAATATGATTTTACTTTTTAACAGGGAAGACATTCTGGCACCCTCAGGATTATTATTATTACACAGTATTTATATAGCGCCATCATATTACGCAGCGCTGTACAAAGTCCATAGTCATGTCACTAGCTGTCCCTTAAAGAGGCTCACAATCTAATGTCCCTACCATAGTCATATGTCATTACCACATTCTAAGGTCAATTTTTGAGGTGAAGCCAATTAACCTAATTGCATGTTTTTGGGATGTGTGAGGAAACCAGAGTACCCGGAGGAAACACGGGGAGAACCTGCAAACTCCATGCAGATCGTGTCCTGGTAAAGATTTGAACCTGGGACATAGCGCTGCAAAGGCAGAGTGCTAACACCCTATTAAATATATAGCGCTGCATAATATATAAAAATACTGCTTAATAATAATAATTATGTATTAAGCAGAAAGAGTTATTGTAATGTACAGCGCTGTGTAATATGTTGGCATTATATAAATACTGTTTAATATTATTAATAATAAAAAAACATTATTAAAAGTGATGGCTGGGGTAGTCTGAACATCTGAAGGCAATACATCTAGATAGGGGGAATGAAAAGGAGATCTGTAACTAGCATTATCCCTATAGCATGATCCTCTGCAACTGACATGAACCCTTGCGGGGACCTATCTCACCCTTGGGCCCCATAGTAGCTACATGGGGTGCTATGGCTTTAGTTAAGTTGCTAGAGTCCTTGCATAGTTCCAGGAGTGCCTGAACTAAGATCAATTACTATAGTGACTTCTGGATTCAAGCCCATAGCTTTGATATGTTGCATTGGCACTCCTTGGTACTTTATGTCCTAACAGGAAGTAAGGGAAATTTTTTATTCTCTATTCTTTGCTACTGGGAAATGCCCCATAACAAATTCTATTTAGGCCCATACAATTAGAGGCCAATGGTGGTAAACCTGCAATATTTAGGTAGTATTTTCAGATCCACATATTTATATAATTGCAAGAGTGATTATATTTTATTCTTCAGTATTATCTCTGCATGAAAATGTTTTCTGTTTATGGCTGGATATTTCACGGTGTGCCAGGCGGTGCCTTCCTCTGCAGCACACATGGCGTATGGTGAACATGCCTGGGTGTAGGAAGCCCATGAGCTCACATTTTCTAAACGATTTGCTTGCCCTGGGCTGTGTAAATGATCCTCTTGCTGGTATACTTGTTTCCTGTATGCAGGTAACGTTTTTTGGGCTTGTTGTAAAATAAATTATGAAGGGTTCTTTGATATTAAAGCAGGGGTGTCCAAACTTTTTGCAAAGAGGGCCAGATTTGGTGAGGTGAAAATGTGTGGGGGCCGACTAGTAACTAGGGTTAGTGTGGGCGTGATCTGTGTGTGTCGCGACCAGCACACGCCCACCCAGGTGATGTGAGGGATTCTCTGTGCACAGCGTCCGGTGTCAGTGCGGGCTCCGTGCAGGGAACATTCCTGGAATCAGAGTGGGTGTGGTCCGTGTGGGTCAGCACACGCCCACTATAATGATGTAGGGGATTTCCTGTGATGACAGAGGCTGTGAGCCGGTGGAAATCTGAACACGGGCCGCAGTTGGCCCCCGGGCCTGACTTTGGACATGCCTGTATTAAAGGATTCATTCACATGGTGGAAGACCCCTTCATTGTGGCTGGTAAAGCTGTGCCCTTAACCAGCTTTGCCCAAACATTTGATTAGGGAATAAGAGAGGCGCCACACCCACCAGTCATAATTACAGCCATCGTAAATAGGGGGAAAACTCCATTAGGGTAGCCATACAAAGGCAGGGTGCTCATTTATAAAGGGGCAACCACGATGATCACCAGCAAAGTGCTGTTAGTTCTGCTGAAATAAGGGCGCCTTATCCATCCATGACCCTGATTTATTATAGCTCTCTAAGACTGAAGAGGAAACACTTTTCATCAGTGAAGCTGGGTGATCCAGCAAACTTGGAATGGATTTCTTCATAGTCATTTGCTATGTAATGTTTTGAATACTGGACCAGATCCATTGTAGGTTTGCTGGATCACCCAGCTTCACTGATGAAAGTGCATCCACTCTATTCTTGGAGAGCTTTATTAATCAGGCCCCATAAATGCAATGATTATCACATTTATTAATTAAAGCTAGTTCATGAATAAAATTATTATTGTAGGAACCTATTTTTACTAATGCCAGCTCATTTACAATGTGACGATGGGCATGATCACCACATTAGGATACCAACATAGCAAATGCCACTTTGAAAATAGCAAATACTATTGGTCACAATGGATATCTTGGTGTTTTTTATTTTGGTTGCCACTTTTAAAAGTGATGATTGTGGCTGTAATTGTAATAAATGGGCTGCATATGCCAAAATTAAATAATAATAATAATAATGATCAGTTACTGGAGTTCTGATGATTGTGGACAGTGAATAGCAGATAACCAGCACTGGCGCTTGGTTTGTTGGTATTTTATCTGCCTAGTATGACAATTATTAATAAAAGACATGGATCATAAAGGCGATATTAGTTTGTCTCGAGAACAGAAATAACTTTTGACTTAGGAATCTTAAGCAACTTAGGAATTTTAAAGGTAAAAAAATGTTACCTTTCATTAGCCTCGCTGGTAAATAGGGATAGGTAGAAAAAACTTGATTTCACTTATTTCACTTATTGTAAAAGTTGCATAAATAAGATGCAAATTGTGCAGAATGTTAATATAAAATGTGCTTCCAAAAAACAATTCATATGGTTTTGTTTTTCTATCCATATGGTGTTTCAATGCTGGCTTAGTGATCGCATGACATCCGTAATAAAAGAAATCGATTTTAATGCTTGCTCTTACGCTCATTTTTCTTACCAAGGCCATTTAAGTCAAATGTAACAAAGCTATCTAATCAGCACTGACATTAAGATCACATGGCCTTCTTTATTGAGAAAGCGAGGTCTGAAATAAATGTCACTGTATTTTCTAGAAATAAAAATGAATAATTGTCTGCAATAGAAGTCACTATACCTCTTTGGATGGTGGTGAGTCCAAACTCAGCTGTCCTCCAGGTACATATTCAGCACTAGACCAGGAGTGCAGAGTGGCTGTTCCCCCCTCTGTGTTCCGTGGTTCCTCCCGCTGGCCTTTACTTTCCTGTGTCTGAGGACTGAACCACAGTGGGTGGCGGGGATGGCAGATATTTGACATCCCTGGAAGTGCTGAATGGTAAAGACTCAATGCTATTGGAAGGGTAAATATTCACAGTCTTTTTCTGCAGAATCGGTCAATTATTGCACACGAGTCAGCAGCAGAATAAAATACAATTTACTCCATTACACCATCCTGTTTCTATTTTTCCTATTCTGAGCCATGAATACTCATTGTTGTATATTGTAGTGCATATTGTATTCTGCCACTGATGTGTGGCAAAGTTATGTTACTTCTGAATAGGAAGCCTTGCATTGCAGGACATGTGCCAGTTATGTATTTTATTTGAAGAACATGGGACAATATTTGGAAGGGGTGTGCAATCTTCTATTCGGACCCTTCACCTATGTTACACCCCTCTTTATGTATACTGGATATTAGTCCTTAATATTTGGCTCTGATTTGTGCCGTTTCCCCTCAGATCTTCTTCCTTTCTTTATTCTTCATTAAATAAACTTCCCCTCTGCTCTTCAGGAAGATGTGGAAACAAGAACTGAATATAAATATTGATAAAATGAATGATTTTGTTTATATTAAATCCTGTTATACTGTTAGGGGGTACTTGTAGAACTAATTGGAGTTTTGTTCTTTTTCCATGTCCCAGCTTAGCTTGGTGCAGGGATGCAATCTCAGGAAACCCCAGGCGTCCATTATAGCCGCTGGAACGAACAAAATCAGGATGAAGTCAGCGTCAACACATCGAGCACAGAAACCCCGGCCTGGAGGAGGTAACAAAAACGTCTTGAAGTCATGGCAAAAGTTGCTGCAAAGGGAACAGGTCCTAAGAGAAACTGGGAACAGCCATTACTTCTGAAAATCTTTGGATTCAACACTTAGACACTTTACTGAGATAGAATAGGCAGAGATAACAACGTCTGATCTTGTCCATCAGTGAGTCAAAAAACATTGAATACACGAATCAACATGACAGCCAGCAATGTATCAATTTCTAGAAAGAGATGTTGGAAACTGCGGACATGTCTTTGTGGGATGTTAGAGACCAAGGACACGTCTTTAGTAGATGTTGGAGACTTAGAATACACTGTAAGATGATGTTGTAGATTAGGGACATGTCTACTGGAGATGTTAGAGATTGTGGACACGTCTATAGAAGATGTTGGAGGCTGTGGACATGTCTATAAGAGGTTTTGGACCTATCTACAGTATATGAGATGTTGGTGACTATGGACATGTCTATATGAAATGGTGGAGACTTGGGGCATGTCTATAAGAGATGTTGGAAACTGCGGACATGTCTTTAGGAAATGTTAGAGACCAAGGACATGTCTTTAATAGTTGTTGGAGACTTAGAATATACCTTAAGATGATGTTGTAGATTAGGGACATGTCTACTGGAGATGTTGGAGATTGTGGACACGTCTATAGAAGATGTTGGAGGCTGTGGACATATCTATAAGAGTTTTTGGACCTATCTATATGAGATGTTGGTGACTATGGACATGTCTATATGAAATGGTGGAGACTTGGGGCATGTCTATAGGAGATGTTGGAAACTGCGGACATGTCTTTAGGAAATGTTAGAGACAAAGGACATGTCTTTAGTAATTGTTGGAGACTAAGAATATACCTTAGGATGATGTTGTAGATCAGGGACATGTCTACTGGAGATGTTGGAGATTGTGGACACGTCTATAGAAGATGTTGGAGGCTATGGACATATCTATAGGAGTTTTTGGACCTATCTACAGTATATGAGATGTTGGTGACTTTGGACATGTCTATATGAAATGGTGGAGACTTGGGGCATGTCTATAGGAGATGTTGGAAACTGCTGACATGTCTTTAGGAAATTTTAGAGACCAAGGACATGTCTTTAATAGTTGTTGGAGACTTAGAATATACCTTAAGATGATGTTGTAGATCAGGGACATGTCTACTGGAGATGTTGGAAATTGTGGACACGTCTATAGAAGATGTTGGAGGCTGTGGACATATCTATAAGAGTTTTTGGACCTATCTATATGAGATGTTGGTGACTATGGACATGTCTATATGAAATGGTGGAGACTTGGGGCATGTCTATAAGAGATGTTGGAAACTGCGGTCATGTCTTTAGGAAATGTTAGAGACAAAGGACATGTCTTTAGTAATTGTTGGAGACTAAGAACATACCTTAGGATGATGTTGTAGATTAGGGACATGTCTACTGGAGATGTTGGAGATTGTGGACACGTCTAAAGAAGATGTTGGAGGCTGTGGACATATCTATAAGTTTTTGGACCTATCTACAGTATATGAGATGTTGGTGACTATGGACATGTCTATATGAAATGTTGGAGACTTAGGGCATGTCTATAGGAGATGTTGTAAACTGCATACATGTCTTTAGGAAAAGTTAGAGACCAAGGAAATGTCTTAATAGTTGTTGGTGACTGTGGATGTATCTATAGGAGATGTTGGAGACGTGGAATATACCTTAAGATGATGTTGTAGATTAGGGACATGTCTACTGGAGATGTTGGAGATTGTGGACATGTCTATAGGAGATTTTGAAGTACTGAGGATATATCCTTAGGAGTTGTTGGAGCCTGGGAACATGTCTATAGGAAATTATAATGACTATAATTGTGTCTTTAGTAGTTGTTGGAGACTGTGGCCATGTCTATAGAATATATTGGAGACTGGGAACATGTCTATAGGAGATTATGATGATTATGATTGTGTCTTTAAGAGTTGTTGGAGACTGTAGACATGTCTAGGGGAGATGTTGGAGACTGTGGACAGGTCTATAGAATCTGTTGCAGACTGGGAACATGTCCTTTGGAGATGGTGGAGACTGTAGACATGTCAGTAGTAGTTGATGGACACTAAGAAATGTCTATATGAGATGTTGGGGACTGGAGACATGCCTATTATAAATGGTGGAGACTATGGACATGTCCATATGAGATATTGGAGACTACATACCTCTTAACAAGTGTACAGCCAGTAAAGTCAAAATTCCTAATTCAGAAAGGTCAGCCTGTATACTTCAGCCAGCATAGCTCTCCTGATCCCTCTTCTCCTAGACATAGGCTATATCCATCTACCCGAAAATAGTTTTTATCTACCCCAGAAGCAATGTATATAATGACGTATCGTTTCTTCTTCCAGAGCCTACAATGTGCTGTGCACCGGGAGGATTGGGATCGTCATGAAAGTATTGGGAGGACTGGCCTTGTTCTGGATTATATTTATCATTGGGTATGTCACAGGTTACTATGTACACAAGTGCAAGAAAGGTTAACAGGACATCACCTACTACACGGAATCTGAAGATGAGAATAGCGCCCTCTATCTGAAGACAATGGAACTGTTTTATAGAGCTCTCACATGAAGGATGATAAAATTATCTCATTATAAGGATATTGAAAATGGAAAGAAAAGGCACAAAATGAAGGTTTATGTTTGCCTTATGAGTAAAAACTTCCAGAAAATTGTCTGTGTTGTTCTACACAATCCGGTCAGATAATATTTTACTTGCTATATGCAACATAAATGCCACTGTCCAATTTTAGAACTTGTTTGCTAGGAGCCATGTATCCATAAGTGGCCAGGATTCCCACACATTCCTCCATCACACTGCAGTAATTTTAGAATAGTGGGGTGTACATAGAGTCAGAAAATCCTGGCCTGTATGTGGTCCATGGGGATCTCTAATATTAGCAATGTCAAATTCTAGCCCAACTTTTAGATAACAATTCATAAATTAACATTTGTTCTATAAAATTTCGATATAGAATTGTTGTATTGCGGCACCTTGTATACGGGAGGATTTTTTTTTGTTTTTTTACTTGTATTCCCTCCCTGTCATTGCTAAAATGAATGGCTACATGCACATGTGTTGCCCTAGGCCAGAGGTCAGCAAACATTTTGGGCCTCTAGGCCATTTCAAGAGTAGGCAGGAGCACACTAGGCCGGACTCTCTCTCGAGCCCCCCCCCACCAGAAACGCACCTGAAGGGAAATGCCTCCCCTTCGAAATGCATACGGAGGAGTGGGAATGTTCCCTATTTACCCCGGTGGCGGAAGTGTTAACAACGGCCACAGTAACTAGGGAAGGGAGCCACCACACGGAGGCTCAAGAGCGGCATGCGGCTCCGGAGCTCTGCCGGCTCCAGCTCTGCTGTGGGTTGCCGGCCAGGGTTAGGCCGGATCGGTCAGGGGGCGTTAGGCCAGTACACACTACCAGCTAGGCCGTATCTGGCCTAAAGGCCAGTGTTTTCCTACCCCCTGCCCTAGACAAACAGTTCTGTTCATCTTGGGTGAAATTCTGACATTTGTAGCAATGTTGTTGTGGCAAATTGATGAACGATTGATTAAGAATGACTGTTTTTCACTGGTATGGAGGACAACACAACAGAGTACCGGTCTGCTGTCTTTCCCTCTTCATAGAACAGATGGTGCTGTGTGCACAATGCCTATTCATTCTTACTGGAAACGGTCACAAAAGATCATTCCCAACTGATATGTGTACGTAGCCTAAGTCGACTTACACTTGTTAAGATTCTGGTCGTTCTAATTGATCTTTTGTGATTGTTTGTGGTGAGAGATGAATGAACGAGTGTTGTACACACAGTGCAATTCTGTTCTATGGAGAGGGGAGGACAAGAGAGCACCACCCCGCTGTGCTCTCCTCCATAGACATGCATACATATCACTTCTGATAGTTGTTCATGGATCTGATGATAAACAATGTTGGGCAACTTCTGTATACATGTCAGATTCTTGCCTGAGATGTGCACGACTATTCATCTCAGGTGACATTAATCTGACGTGTGTACCTAACCTAATACACCCACAGAGGTCATCATATCTCCTGCCTGAGCTCAGTACTGGTTACACAAAATACGCAATCAGTCATTCTTCATTGATACTCCATTTGATTTCACAAGTTCACATCCAGTCTACATGACTTCAGTACATATCTGGGCTCAGAGCAGCCAAACAAAATCTATGCAATTACACAGAGATATGTAGATAACTCCACCTGATAGCAGACACTCTGAAATCTAAAGCTGCGTACACACTTGCAATTTTTGTCGTTGGAAAGGATCTTTCACGATCCTTTCCAACGACAAGGGGCTGCAAGATGCATGAACGATGCTGTACATACAGCACCGTTCTGCTCTATGGAGAGGGGAGGGGGGAGAGCGACGGAGCGGCACCCTGCTGCGCGCTCTCCCCTTCCCTTTCATTACGATCGGCTGTCGTCCATCGTCTGTGGATCCGGCAGGTCGGTCGTCCGGACGATGGACGACACCGACTGTACACACGGAAGATTTTCGCCCGATAATTGGCCGATGCCGATTATCGGGCGATAAAAATCTGCCGTGTGTACGTAGCTTTACATTCAGCAAAGTAATTACATTGTACATTAATGATCACTAAAGGTCTCTGGAAGAGTGAACAGAGGGTCAGTTATCTCAAGGAGAAGACAGGGAACCTTCCATGGTGACCTTAAAGCCTAACATTGTGCTGCCAGGGAGAGAATAAAAGTGAATAACAGCAAACATAGCCATCCCTGACTGGTAAGGATTCCCTCCACCTTAACACCCAGAAGGCAACCACTTGGTAATGGAAACACTGTCTGCCATGTACCTTAATAACCATATCCATTCCATTGTATGCCTTTATTTTCATTTGATAGTTTAAACTAAGAAAAAACAAATAACAGAGAAAAGAGGGGTTTGTGGCTAAAGAACATCAATGTAATAAAATTATGTATTTAATAAAACAGTTCTCATACATAATCACAGAGAGTACATAAAGCACATCCGTGGCCCATTATGCAGTCATAGGGTTTGGATGTTGGTACTATACATAAAGTTCCTAAAGGAATTATTCTTAGCCGTGTTTGTTTTTTGATGTACTGTACCCAACGCTTTTCGCCTTGTTGGGTTTCCTTAGGGGTAATGCTTTAAAACACGGTTTTGATGATGGTATTTCTCAGGAAAATAGTGCAATAAGTCCTTAAAAATAGCATAATCAAAACCGTGCTTTAGAGCATTACTCCTGAGGAAGCCCAACAAGGCGAAACGCGTCAGTTACAGTACTTCAAAAAACTAACACATTTGAGAAAAATTTATTTAGGAACTTTATGTATAGTACCAACATCCAAACCCCATGACTGCATAATGGGCCAAGGATGTGCTTTATGTACTCTCTGTAATTATGTATGAGAACTGTTTTATTAAATATATAATAATTCATTGATGTTTTTAGCCACAAACCCCTCTTTTTTCTGTTATTTATTTTTTCCTAGTTTACTCAGCATTAAGTGGCAGCTACTCACTTTCTAACATAGAGATTGAAGCATACATTCAGATAAACAATTTGATAGTTTGTATACTTGGTAACCCTTTACAATTCCTCCATGAGAATTTCCACAGGAACAAACTCAGATCTTATTCCTGGCCCTTATGTGACTTTATTTGGATAAATCTAAAAGAGTTCATACAAAGCTTGAACAGTCAGATTTTATTATAAAGACTTTTACAACACGCTCCGGTGCACAACTGCTGCTGCACCAGGTCACAAGACCCACCCAGGTCTCATTATATTTAATAGGTGACATTCTAATACCCCCACCTGCCCCTCTTATTGTTTAGGCCAGACCTAAAATTTGAGTTTTATAGATTTACTATTATTGTGATATTATTATTAGTGCAATGTCTCAGAAATTATATATATTATAAGCTCAAAGGGGTCAATTTATAAACCAGTAAATCTGACATTCACTGAAACAACCCTTGGTGGAGAATCTTCCAAGTATTTTAATGCCAGCAATTGATTCTCCACCAGGAAATGCAGATTCAATGCTTTATAAACAGACTCCCAAGTGTATATAGAGGAACATTAAATACATAGAAAAAGCTTTCATTATCTCCAGGGAGTGCACTGGTGCTGTACATTTTGTCACTCCAAAGCTAATTCGTTGACATTCTCATTATGGATATAAATTTCACTGTATAAACAAAAAGTTTATATAAATAAAAAGTTCACTCATGCAATTATTATTGTTGTCTGTGCACAAACCTTGTTTCACACAGGAATAAAGCTATTTTTCCTCAAATAATATAGAATGATGTATAATAATGAGTACATTCTGTATGCCTTGAATTGTTTGCATGTTGTTATTATTTTATGCTAGGACTGCAGCCTCTCCTAATATGACTCTGAAGCCTACTTTTCTGGGACCTTCAATATCTGGAAAGAGATGGGATAGGTTTAAATTCAGGACCAGAAGAAAAAGGAGTAATCACAAATGTGGGAATTAACTGTCAGGTCATCAGCCATTGTATTGTTTAGTTCTTGAATCCAGGAAATATTTTGGATCTTTTGGCAAAGGATTCGCTGCACATTCACTGCTGGTGAAAGTTGCTTGGAATCAGCCAGCCCCTATACCACAGAGCAAGGGTGACATCTTGTGGATATTTTTGAAACTGCATTTGAGATGTATTCATACTGGTTTAGGGTGAACTTTTTTTTACATTTTAGAATAGTCGCAGTACCTGAAAGATCATCCTCAGTGTTAAAGGGTCAGTCTGCTCAAAAATTATACGTAAGTTTTTGTTACATGCTGGGGAAAAATATTACCATGTTTCATATCTCTTGGGGACTCCAGTGTTGAGATTTTGTAGGCTTGAGTTCTTCATACACACAACACAAGACACTTTATATTAAAAATGCAAGAGAAACAATGGAAACACCATGCTTGCCGCATAAGGTGCAAAGCTCCCGGATGGGCGTCACCCTGATGATTTATAAGTTAAAGGCAGGTGACTCAGCTCAGAAGAAGCATCATATAACAAAATTGTATAAGGTGAACTGAATATTTTAAAAAGAGAATTCTAGAATAGTTCCAGTATACATTTTAGTTACTTGAAAGTTGGTTTGTATATAATTTCATTTTGCCTTTCCATTGGGAATCCTGTAGAGTCAGTGATTAGGTTGGTGACCCTTCCACCAGCTCTTAATAATTTTCCCACAGAAGTATATGAAGAATACACTTTAAATACAACAGAGGTAAAATATAGATCCCGGTAGATGTTGGGCTCATTTTACTTACGGATCATCAATATCTACCAGGAATGGGTTGCTCATCATCTAGTGCAGCCATTATCAACCAAGATTCCATGGAACCCCAAGGTTCCTCCAGTAGCTTCTTGGGGTTCATTGAGTTGTGGTTGGTTGACCTCTTAACTGATAGTGTCTTAATAATCTGGGCTTTAACACCACTAGGGGTTCCTTAAATTCTGGCTGATTGACTTTCTATCTGTTGGCATTTATATAATACAAGCTTCAACACCACTTTGTAACTTTAGCAATGGGACATTACCAAATCAGTTGTCTGTGTTTTTTTACCACCTCCAGGGGTTTCTAGGGGTTGCTTAAGCTCTGGCTGGTTGAACTCCCATTCGATCCCATCTGTATAACCTTGGTGGCTTTAGCACCACTTGGTAAAGTTAGCAATGGGACATTACCATTTTAGTTGTCCGCAGAACACCTCTATAACAGGGTCAACACAAATATAAGGTACCTTCTTATCACTGATCCAATACATGACTCAACCAGGGGTTCCCTAGCCCCTTATTACAAAGGTTCCTCCGGGGTAAAGAGTTTGAGAACTCTGGACTAGAGCACAAGTGTGCATCTCTCAATACATGTCAGTAGGTGAGCTCATAATAATTTCATTGTGTCCTATGTATTAGAAACAAAGTTTGACCTAAAAAAAGACATGGAGGTTGTCACTGAGCTAAGCAGAAAAACTTTAGATGATAAAAAACTTTTTTGATGATGTTGGTAGCTACAACATACTGCTGCAACAACATGGCAATACTTGGGGACATATGTGTGTCTAACCTTGTCTACATAGAGAAATACAAATAACACTTTGGGAGTGTGTTACCCTTATCTGTCGAAAGTCCAACAGGTCCTTTATTTTAGAATAGACAGGCAATGTCATTTCTGCAATAAAATAATCATACCTCCACAAGTATTGGCAGGCTGAACAATTGGCTCCCCTGGCTGCTATGTTTGCTGGGGGAAGTTGCACCACCATGGACTATCTTGGAAACCCATCTGTGCCAGCAGTATAGAACCACATCTCTACCCTGGCTCCTGCCCAACCTACGACCTGCCCTTAGGAGTCCCTTCCATGAGCACACATTGAGACTTATTAAAGCAGTCTTATCTCTCCTCACCTCCCTCTATTAATCACAGTTCATAATCCTATGTTCAAACCAGGTCTTGACGCCCCAGCAGAATTTTCCTGGTGAACCTCCTATGAATTTACTACGCTTCACTCCATGCTTTGATGTTGTGTGGTCATCATGTGGGAGACCATCAGGGTGTAGTATGTGGTCCCATATATTTTATTTCAGATATTTGCAGCTACGCCACTGGGTAACCTCGCACATAGTGGGGAAGTCTCTAACACCACTCCAACTCTATTCACACATTTGTACCAATACACCCCATTATGCCCCCAAGCTGATATCCCTGTTATATTCTCCCATGAATTACTTACTAACCTACTTACCTTCTCCCTGCTCCATGTTGTGAACTGGGACAGAGATTTGGGCTTGCCCCGTACAGAGGAGGAATTGAGAAGCCTCCAGCCTGCTCCATCAACATTTGCATGCAGGACGCAGCCCACAGATTTATATTGCATTGGTACAAGGTCCTCTCCAGGCTGGTGCACCTACATCTTGTGTCAGGGGCTGCCAGATGAATAGAGATGTTCTCCACACCTGCTTGGCATTCCCTATAGTAGTCAGGTCCTGGAGGAGGGTCCCTTTTCTGGACTAAGATCCCAAATCACCCCTGGTTTGCCCTCAACCCCTCTATCTGCATGTACCACATAATAAACTAGCCATGTATGTGTTACTTGCCTGCTAACAAACTATTGCTCATGCCTGGAAAATACATTATGTGCACTTTAATGGTATGCTAAGGCAAATTGATCTGTGTTAATAAAAAACTTTCTAGTATACTCCTGCAAAGTCTGGACACCCTGGCTCCAACGTTTCCACTCCCCTACCCTTCTGTCTACTATTAACTTCCCATAAAGACATAACCCATTAAACCTTACCCCCTTTATCTAATGGAAAATAACCTGACAGTATGGCCTACCCACCACCTAGATTATTGCACCCCTTTACCTGATGCTCCCGCTATTTACCACCTCCTCATGTTTACATGATGTGTCACCCATGTTATGCCTTTTGTTATTCCTGTATATCCCTAACCATTGGTGATAATTTTCCTCCTTCAATCTTGTTGAAATATAATAAAAAACATTGAAATGAAAATAACCTTACCTGTCAAATCACAATTTTTTAAATACACTCACCTGTCGATGTTCCGTCACATGCACCATCATTCCCCCCATATTGGTGTCAGGGATATTACCAATCCCCAATACAATAATGAGCCGCCTGATCACAAAGTGCCAATGCAGAACTTTGGTTCTTCTTTAAGTCTTAAATAAGAACAGTGCCTACAGAAAACTTTTAAAAAGCACTTTAAAACTTTTAAAAAGCTGGCTTTACCTTTACATAAGCTGCTTGCTGGCTTTAACAAATCAAAGTAACTTTGAAGCTTATGGAAGCCTCTTAAAAGGTGCAGCCAGCGTTCCTATTTAGTTAAATGTTCCAAAGTTTTCCATCAAGGGGGTTACTTCTTACTCCAGCAATCGAACCCCTGGCAATAGCAATCTGCTCCATCCCCAGTATTCTAAGCATACAATATGGATCTACAGAGCATAAATACGCTTTGCTTGCAGATTATATTCTTTTGTATGTATTGTACCCTCTTATAACTCTTACAAATGTATTTAAGTTACTGGACTCCTTTTTGATTCTGATAGGGTTGCAAGTGAACCCCTCTAAGTTTTTGGCACTAATTATTACCATCAACTCAAACCTTATATCCGTTCTTAGGCAAAACTTTGATTTTCTGCTTACAGTCTATTTCAAGCTTTTTTAGTTTTTTTACAACAATTGGGATGTGGCAGAAGAGTTATTAAGACTTTATCTATAGTCTAATATTTAAACAGTGGCACTGAAATACGAAATAGTAAAATCCTTACAAAACCTGGCGATTCAGCTGTCCCATTTAAATATATGTTTATCATCAATCTGGAACAAGCTGTATGTGTGTGACATGTAAAGGATTTGCTGTTCATGTAATTCAGGTTTTATTGTGTGTGGTGTGTATATCAGTTGTCATCATATGAAAGGGGATATAATGTCCAGCACAAAAGAGGGGCCATGGATTGGAATCCCAAGCTGCTGTAATCCTCTATTCACACCAGTGCCAGCATTTGAAAAACAATAACAGCAGCTGTGAACAATAAAAAAAACTATAAATGTTTTATAAATTAAAAATTATATTTTAAATCATATCTGCAAATGGAGAGAGTCAGGGGTATACAGTTTCTTATCTAGTTACTGAATATATACAAGTATTTGCATAAATTATTAATAACATTTAATTAAACAAATATCATTATTATTACATTTTTAATTGTATGGTCAGAAATATTTTTATGGATATAAGCCAATGGGTACAAATAAAATCCAAAGAACCACACACGTGTCATTCACATAATACATAGAATTGCAATGATATAAAATATAAAGGACATGATATCTTCTTACTATTCAATACCAAAGGAAAATGATGTCTGCCAATTCTTCATCTTAGTTCCATAATGAGGATCCAAGAGAAGATGACTATCCTACATGTATATCATTCCTGAAATATTTCTGTATACAGGCTTGTTCAGTAAGTTATAACGAAAGGTGCAAAGTGCAGCATATATGGCAACCAGACAAAAATTATATTTTACTTCCCTGACTTTAGAATTTCCGAAATCTGATTATTTGCTAATACGGGTCAGGGCATTTTATTCGTCATCTTAGTTCTAAATGGGGTTAACTGTGCCCAGGAATTTCAAAGAAAAACATATATACATCTATAAAATGTTATAGGGATACGGACTGTACATATTTTCATGAAGCTGGAAAAGTTTACACTATATACACTACACAATATATTTATATACAATATATATATATATCAATCTCCTTCATATACAATCTTTATAGATGTGTCCTGTTCAGTAAGTGGACACTTTATAGAGTCTGCCGAAGGTGAAAACAGAGCAGCATTGACTTGTAAAATCCAAGTAATGATCCTATGGTGGGTGTAATAGTCCATTTCTGAATTGCCCATCTCCAAACCCAGTTCAAGATCCACTTCTATGCTCTCGCTCCAGGTGTCAGTCCCAAAGGCCGAGTCTCCTGAGGACTGTTTCTCCCCACCTTTGAGGTCTTCAGCGCTCCTCCAAGTTAAAAGATCCTTTCTTGTTGTCCTACACCGATTTTGAGACCGTCCAACTGTGCTCCTGAAGATCTCGGGGACCTGTTGAGTTTTGGGTTCCTTTCCACCATCTCTCCTGGTGGAAAGAACCAAAAGACAAGACTTGTAGAGATCTGGAGTAGGAGCCTTCCTTAATGATGGCTTCATAAAGTCCACCAAATCTTTGACAACAAATTTCTTCTCCTCCCAATAACAGGGGAGATTAATGGATTTGCTCAGCATGCATCCTTGGGAAGAACCTAAGAAGAAGGTCTCTTTTTGGCCAACAGAGTCATAGTTTTCCTTCTCCAGGAGCTTTGATGACCCCTCTGAGCTCAAAACTTTACCATCCACAGATGTTCTTCCCGTCTCCTCTCGGAGGAGGACGCTGGATTGTTTAGAATGAAGGGGCAAATTGCTCTCCACTGCCAGGGCATTAATAGGGGGTAAGAACTGACTCGTGGCCAGTGAACATTTCCTGAAGGCCCTGCCTCCTCCTCCCGGTGGACCCTTCATACCCAAACCGGTGGTGTTTCCATCACAGCCGCTCATTTTCCCTCCGTCAAGTTGCCTGTGGCTGGAAGTTTTGTGAAATCGACCTGAAGCATGGGAGGAAACTTTCCCTAAGTTTCCTGAACTTTTCCCAGCTGTCATTTCACTTTTTGGTTTCTTCTTTCTCTCTGTCCAGGCATGTTTTCTTTGCTGCAGCATAATACAGAGCTCCAACGTTTAGCAGCTCATAAAAAAAGACACTTCACTTCTCCAGGGAACGACAAACAAACTCTCAGCCTGAGATCAGGTTCATTGTGTGTGTCCGTTCTGGGCTTGTGAGCATTGCATAAAGCGCCCTTTCATTTTATAGTTCATGGTGACGTCACTGGGGAAATTCAAGAGGCTTTCTTTTCTTTCCCCACACAGGGCTGCGGGAGCTGGCAGAGAGATCAAGATTCATTCAGGACTTCTGGTGAGAACAGACAGCACCAACTAACTGCTAATAAAAGAGAACACAGACTGACGATTCATTACTTGTTATTCATTATTATATCATTACTCATTGGTTTATAGACTGCGTACATCTTAAACTTAGACTGAATTAGCCAGTATCTTAAATAAATCTTTTATTGCAGAAGAATATCAAAGAGCTCTGATAAATTGAAATAATATTAATATTACTAAAATAGCAAGCAGGATTCTTACGCATTTCACCCTATGCACTATGCCTTAGGAAATAACATTTTAGGAAATCCATACTCCCTATACCTTAATGATATTCTTAGTAGCGGTTATAATTTGCTTTTGTATTTCTATGGATTTGTAAACCGATTTGCTATATATGTTTGAATATTATATTTATGACTATTATATATTGATTATCAGACTTATGGATGTGTTTGCATTTATATTCATTATCGTTGGGTTCTAACACAATGGTATATATTATATTTATGACTATCATACAATAATTATCAGACTTATGGATGTATATGCATTTATATTAATTATCGTTGGGTTTGTTGAACTAATTTGTTGAATTAATTATCGTTGGGTTTTTGTGGTTATAGCTCTAAGAGTTGGTTTTCATAAAATCCCCTGATGAAGCCCCTTTTTTAGGTGAAACGCGTTGGGTCAAAACATATTAGAACACCTCTTCTCTTATTCATATCAACGAGTGGGACATTCTAATCATTAACAACTGCTAAGTACTTGTTTTCTAGGGAATTTTGTAATTATGTTTATTGTTTATTTTTAATGAATATGGTAAATCTAATAAAGTGTCAATTTTATCTAATAATCAGTTATCTTTGTGCCCAAAAAAAAATGCGCCTTCTCCCAATCTTCTCTCCAAACACTTGGACCATATTACTCAGTGGTTTTTAGACTGCGTACATCTGAAACTAAGAATGAATTAGCCAGCATTAAATAAATGTTTTAATGCAGAAGAATATTAAAAGAGCTCTGATAAATTGAAATATTACTATTATTAATATTAAAATAACAAGCAAAAATCTTACGCATTTCACCCTATGCTTTAGGAAATAGTGCAAAACGCATCAGCTTGTTCTCGATTGCTATTTTAATAAAAAAACGAGTATTGTTGTGCATGTTAGTTGTGGTTTTCCTGGTATACTTGCTACAGTTAAGATGGGCTAAATCAGCACTTGGGATGTGATGGTGGAATGTAGAGTCTGACCTTACCTGGAATTGCATGCAGAACATTTATATCAGTGAATAAGTGTATGCCTTTTGGTATTGTAGTATAGTAGTCTTTTAATATAGTGAATTTTATTTCACTACAATTATTTTGTAATTTAGTAATTTATTGTGGTCTGCTCTACAGAGATTTACCTTCTTTATTTGACCTGGTGAACATTAGAAATATATAATGTCATATTTGTTACTGGGAATCATTTTGATGCACAGGGATGTGGGAGATGTTAAAAAATAATCCACCCCAATTGTCAGGAAGGATGGGTACACCACATTTGAACATTAATGTATTGTATGTGTTGCTTCTTCATATCCATAGAAAGTACCAGATAATACCACAGCCTGGAGCAGCGTTACTTGACCAGGGTTCCTTCAGAGTTTCCTAGGGGTTCCTTGAGCAATGAGCAGTTTTTGCCTTCCAGGTCAGTTTAAGTGACACCAATGATCTTTTTGGCTATCTGTAAGGGTGACATTCTTCCCAATGGCCAGCTTGGTAATAGACTGTGAGTGGATATTGAAATTACAGAAGGGGTTCAAAAGGGTTCACCCCCTGTTTATAAAGTAAGAGAAAAGCTGCTCTAGACAGTTCTGTCCCTTGTACTTATACAGAATGATATATGACAATAGAACAATACAAGCAATAGAAGATATACAATCAATCCAGAATCCAGTTTGTTCTAACAAGTCTAACAGTCAGATCTTTATTTTGTATTATTTTTTATTATATAATTGTAAAATGAGAGAATGAGGTTTGAGGCTCAGGTTTCTTTTTTGAAAGCTTAATTATGTATTTATACTTCACAATTATTTCACAATGTATTATTTCAAATAGGAAACTTGAGTCTCAAACCTCATTCTTTCATTTTATATCTCTATTCAAATAGAGGTGATTCTAATACATCTAAAGAGATAGAAGAGAACAAATTCCATACCTTATTTTTTATTATGTTATGTTTAAAACATATTATGTTTTTATTCTTTATTCCATACCTTTATCAGATTGTAACACATGTTGTGATCATTTACTAATGTCAAAAGAAAGTAAGATATCTGTGTGTGGATCCATAACAGTCTATACTTCATAGACTTCATGGTCAAACTGGTAAAAGGAGATTTTAGGTAATAAAGAAGAAACATGTAACATCCCGAGAAAGGTACCAAAACATGTCTATGAATGAGGAATTTTTGGCTTATAGCCAAATACGACATGATGGTATCATCTTTTTAACAAAGTTAAGTTTGTGAACTTATTTTATGGTTTATAAGCTTTTAAAGAACTCAGCCAAACAGTTTTTTTTTTCCTATTTTGTGTCTTACTGGGTTTAATTGCTATTCTTTTGTGCTGAAGTTTAAAAAGAACAATCATCCATTGAGGATTAATCTTGCTCTGGGTTGGGGGTTCTTCTTGGTGTCCCTTTGATATTTAACACCCAGTGGGGCTTATAAAATAAGGTCATGGAAGTTTATGAAGCTGCCTTTCTAAAAAAAAAACTTTGAGAAAGTCTAACAGACCTGGCGGTAATAAGGAAGATAATATGACTTGTCCATCAAGATCAAGAAACCGGTTCAAGACTTCGGGTTTCTGACCCTAAATAGTAAGATATTTAGCAGTGGAAAGACCTTAAAGTTTTGTAAATCCCAACAGTGCACCTCTATTTGCTCTTTTTTAGTCTAATAAATATACCATTGAAAGCTTTTTGATATCTCCGAAAAAATATAACCTTTGTGCCGAAGTTTAGGACTGTCCTGTGCACGCATCTTAGAGAGAACACCTCATAGGGAAGGGTGCTCTGTAGTCCTAACACATGTTCCGTCTTAGGTTAACTGCCACTAATGAGCATTGTCACCCTAGGACAGATAGAATAGAAATAATATAATGGACCGGAAAATGAAAACTAATACTGCCACAAATCTAAGGATTGGTTTAGATATGTTCTAAAGTGGTTGCTCAAATCATCATAATGCATCCTGTAACCTCCAACTCCACCATAGTGTCTCTCAACTAAAGTTCCTCCTCCCTGCTAGGGGTTCCTTGATTAATGAGCAATTTGTGCTCATGTGCACAGATAAATCCAGATATGGTTTGTCTTAGAAAAAAGAGAGTTTTTTGGCAGACAACATAAAAGGTGTCCACTTAAGCAAAGCTCAAAAAACAATAACAATTTTAATGATGCTCTTATATACTAACATGAGACTATCCAACCACAATATTTACATCAATTTGTATCCAGAAGTCCAAAGGCATATGATACCATATGTGGTATTCTTAGTTAAAAGCCAGATCTATTATCCAAATGCATTCTTGAATTTGTTGGGTTAGTAGGACTGACTTGAAACTGCGTTTTGTGAATTGCGTTAGGATAGTAGGACTGATCTGAAACTAAGAATTAAAATGACCCATGGTATAATTTGCCCATAGACTTTTAAGAATGTGAAATGTTGATTTATCTGTAAGGGCGACATTCATCCCACTGATCACCATGCTAACATTCTGAACGATGCTTAGCTGATTTGGATGGTGTTGACCATGGAACTAGAAAAATCCAAGAATAAACCTAGACTAATTCATATTGATCACTGTAAAATACTCAAAGCCTAAAACCAACCATTTTTACTTTTGAATAAAGTAAAAGCTTGAATTTCCATAAAGTCCTATTTAGGTCTTTGGTCCTATTGGGAAGAGTTTTTCTTACTTTCTGTAGGTTTATCGCAAAAACAAGAAGGGCAAGGAATGGAAGGCACAGATAGTAATAAAACAACTAGAAATTATAATCCATTTTACTACTATGGGACACCGGCATTTTGACACTTCCACATTGGCTGGTTTTCCAGACTTCACAGGAAAATTCTCCTTTGTCAGAGTGTTATCCTTAGCATAGGCAACAGCTGAACTAAGTATTTACTTTCTTCTTCATCAATGGGAGCTTAGTGGGGATTGTTTTGACCAGACAAAGTTGCTTTCAAGGAAACATTTAAAAAAGAATGCGATACTTGTTCTCCTGCATTCCTGTAGAATGGTACTCATTAGTAATATTAGAACATTTGATCTTGCTGCTTTTGGTGCCATGATCACAGAAACACATTTACTGCACCTCTTTAGACCACTGCCAATTTAAGTACTGTATATACTCAAATATAAACAGATTGAAATGTAAACAGAGGTGCCCACTTTTATCTGAAAAAAATTGGAAAAATATATTGACTCGGGTATAAACCTAAGGCACAAGACACCTTTCCTTTCCTTTTTACAGGTATTTTATACTTTTGAATTGGGTATGATGGGTAAATTGCTCTTAACTGATCTTTTGCACATTATTGTCAGTCACTAGTAGATGGTGATGTGTGCTCATATAAAGTGTGTAACAAGCTTTAATAATGTCTCAGACAACAAAAGTTGTCATACACTTTACATGAGGACACAGCGCCATCTAGTAGTGTAACCCAAGTATAACCTAAGATTTGTTTTTCTAACAAAATTTTTAGGTAAAACAATCGTTTATGCTCAAATATATATGGTATACACATAAATACTTTAATTCTCAAAATAGCTCCACCTCTCATTGTTACTGATCTAAACTTGGCTGAGTGAGAATGGGACGAGTGACATGTTTTACTTATATGATGGACAAATTTCATAATTCGTTTTTGTCTTTTTTTTTTCTATTTGTATTTGTTTACTGTAACATGTATGCATGTAAGCCCCACCAGAGGATATGAAATATATATATATTGTTATTCTGCTATCAGTCACAAGGATACTGTTTATCATTTTCCAAGAGATCAGATTATACAGTTACAGGAATATTAGGTGTAGGCGGCGGAGTGTCGGGGAATGTGAATGACTCCATAACGACATTTTACGGTCTAATGTTGGCCACACATGGAAATTTCTAGCTAAGTTCAGCCAGCTTTCAACTGAAAGAACTTGCTATGATTATGGCAACCTATCACATGTTGACAGAAACTGTTGGCAGTTGGTTAATTTGATCTGTTTAATGGTTCTTGCAATTAATATTATTCTTTGTTTACAAATCACCAACAAATTATCAGCACTGCACAATAAATAGATGCTGGAAATGATAAACCTCTGAACATAAAAACTACAAACTGGCACAGGAGGAAAAGAGGACCCTTCATAATCAAGTCTTAAATCCAAGAGGTGGGGGTGGATAGCAAACACTAGGTAGGGGAAATGAAATGGGTAAAGAATACCTGTTCAGAGAAAAAAGAAAATGGGTGGGCTAGTTTGAAGACATGGGTTTTGGGGTAGGAGCAAGCCCAGAGGGATGAAGGACGGACTTCTGGGGAATTGGCACAGCCCTAGAGAAGTCTTGGAGCCGTGCATGGGAAGAGGTTAAAAGTGAGAAAGACATTAGTTGGTTATTGGAGGAGTGGAGAAGTTGGCTAGGAGTGAATTTATAGATCAGGTCAGATGTACGTGGGGCAGGAGAATTGATGCATGCAAATCACACAAACTAACCCTAAGGCAGTCTATTGTGCTTATAATTTTACCGCCGTTGCATCACCACTCTGGTAAGTGTCCCCATTCTATTTTGGAATTCCTCTTGACTTGATTCCTCTGACTTTCATAGATAAGTCATTAAATGCAAATCTATTGCAAAAGTAACCTAGTAATATAGTTACATAAATCTTGTGGGGTGGGATAACAATTTAGTATTTGCCATAAATCCAAGACTGATTTCTCCTTTTGAGATTTAAGTACTTTATAGGCATCAAAATATATAATATAAACACTAATATATATATATATATATATATATATATATATAAATATAAATATATAAAAGACAATATTTATTACAGAACCAGTGGATATGGAGCCTTCTATGTGTTCAGCCATCAATGAGAGTATTCCCTCCTGGCTCATTCAACGCGTTTCACAGATTTCACTTGGTTTCCTCAGGAAAGTTTAATAAGGGAATATTACATTACATTATTATTCATTTAAGGGAACCAGAAGGGAATACTATTGATGGTGGAACTTCTAGAAGGCTGCATAACCACTGGTTTTGTGATTGTTAAGTTTGAATCAATTATTGTCTGTTTGATATTGGTGATTAAATCATATATTTTGGTGCCTAGAAAGTCCCATAATCTCAAGGGGGGAAATTTGTCTTGCACTTAGAGATATCTCTGACATTGTTACTTTTTGTTTCAGCCTGACAATGAAGATCGAGAAGGTGCAAACACCTTATTTGCAGTATTGCTCCATGTATGTGACCCAAATTTGCAGGGCTTTACCTGAATGAAAACTGTGGGTTGTTGACTAGGGGCATCTTGTTGGAGGAGACAATCAGGCCTAATATTTACAAAATGTGATAACCTTTTTCTTTACCTTGTGCCCCTTCTCTGGCCAACTTTGGACAGTTGTGGTCAAAGCCAGAAAAACAATTATGAAGGGAAGGACTCCCCAGGGTCACCCTGTTACAAAAAGAGAATAGCCTCTAGTATATATTCACGTCACTTGTATAATATTTACATTATTTTTAATAATGCTCCAGTGTTTATAAGCAAACAGAAGTAATAACAAGACAGGTGTATTTGTAGATCTATAAACTAACAAAACAACAGAAGGAGACCAATGCACGGTCATGGTGTACAACCTGTAAAGGGCTTATCGTAGGCTTTTGAATTTGTTATGTACATAGGTCTGTTTATAAAGTATCGGCACCTCTCATTCACTGACATATCCAAGTCACGTATGACTGACTGTCATTACTGTACGAAAACTAAGGAAATATCAATTTTTGTCTGTGTGTTTTTATTTGTACCTGTGGCTTGAAATCCTCTGCTAAATGTAATTTAAGGGGACTGGCCACTGAGCCAATGGCCAAGGACAAGAGAATACAGGATGGCAGGTGGAAGGGTTATAACAGGTGTAGAAACAAACTGGAAATATATGATAGCATGTTGTGATCTTTGTCATTGGACAGGAATTTAATTTAAAGAATTGAATGTGGTTCTGAAAGAGCCTGCAGTGCCAGATCAGTGGTAGGGTAGGAGACTTGGACTGTTGGAGAGATAAAGTTTATTGCTTTTGCCAAAGGTTTGAAGCTAATGGAGGATCTCTTCACCTCCCAAAACACTGAAAGCAGCTGTTATCTTGTATCAGTCAGCTCAGTGAGGGACATATTAAGCTTTCCTTCATTAGAATCTCCCCAGGATTCCAACATCGCACAATGTTTGTATTCAAGAACCTGATCAGGTCAGTAAAAACCAACATTCTCAAATGGCGCGTTCTTCAACATTAAGAAGTTAGGGAACACCTATGTAACCTAAAAACTCAACCTTGGTTAGGCAGATTGTACAAATTGTGTAGGCCACCCAGATGGCTATAATATAAATTTGCAGATTTCCATATGAAAAGTACTCCTTTGCTGGGGGCCCCATCAATATTGCTTGTAACCTTCTTCAGCAAGGTAAAGTAGATGGGGATGCTATAGGAAGTTTACTGCTATGTAAACCTCTCTATACAGGTGGTTGTGGGTAATATCTGCCCATTTTTTGGGCATACTCACTTCAACTTGACAAACTCCATTTTATCTTGACAAAACTTTCAAACTTTTTACACACCACAACGCCCCTCCTAAAGAACTCGAGAAATAGAGAGAAATAAATCTGAAGTTCTATGGACAGCACAACCTTTACATACAGCCCTCCTCCCAGATGTCAGGGAGTGCTTGAGAACCTTGTACCATACTTTATATAGGCTTTGAGCAGCTTCCTTTAAAAGTAGCCTTCAACTTAAGTTTAGATACTAATACTTATCAGATCATAGCATTCCATCACTTTATAACAAGCTGCACGAACTTACATCAAGACGATCAGATGAAAGTATTAAATCCATCATGGATCAAGATAAGCAATTTTCAAACATATTTATCATCGATATTTGGGCTGAACGTCGATCAAAACTTTAACCAATTGTAAAAAAAGCAAGTAAAAAAAAAGTATAAAAAGTATAAAATTGAAAATAACTTTTTTTTTTTTTTACAGTCAATGTCTTAATCAGATAAAAAGATGCAAATCGATCCTGAACATCAAATTTTGAGCAACTTGTACAAATATTGAAAGTAATCAAAAGAATTGATTTAAGTTGATCGGTCTATTGATTGACAAGAACATGAAAAGGGAAGTCCGAGAATGCCTAGAATCAGACATTTCTAACATGGGGTGGGCACTTTTGTTTTGTGTATGTAAATTGACACAACTATGCCGGGGCAATAAACAATAAATTGCAGCAATTGTTTTAGGGGTGCAGAATTGCTACAGGGATACATTTAGGCTGATCCTACACATGGGCACCCAGTTGGCCTACCTAATTTTGTCTTAAATTAAGAAAAAAAAAAATCACTCTGTTAAACTACAGCTGGGCAGTTGAGTTGTATAAATCCAGGACACAAAATTCCAAACTGGTACAATTAGACTGAACACTGATGCTAATGAACAGAATGTACTCCCGACAAAACATTTTAGCCTGCCAAGTCAAAAGGCGCTTTGTACTGTGTCCGAGGAAGAAGCAGCATTGTGAAACTCCATTCCAGGAAATATTACTGATAGCCCGACCTACAGTTACACCCCAGGAATCAATGAAGACCAAACATACATGGCAGGTACAGCCAAGCAGGAACTGCACCATTATAAATCTGTGCAGTGACCATACAAGAATAAAAACATTACCTGGAAATTCCCTGCACAAGGTAGCTGAGTGAAAAACTTTGCATGCTCTACCCATTCTTTTAAATTGAACCACAGATAAACAAAGCAATATATAAATTCACTAGAATGTTAAAAAGAACTAGTGTATGTACCCGACTTTGTCCTGGTATTAAGTTCCTGTGCAGGCAAACTTTACCAGATGAGGAAGCGGCGGTAACCTTAGCCAGTGCTTGGCACCTGGACTGCACATGATCGGGTGACATGAGGAAGAACCCAGAAGAAAGAAAATGGCAGGATACTTAGACTCCCTTCATTGGCTTCCATTTCACCTTAGAATCAAATAGATAGAAAAATACTCCCCTAGCAGCTCTCTCCGCTCCTCCAATGACCTCACTCATAACCTCATCACACGGCTCCAAAACTTTACTAGAGCCGCCCCAACACTCTGGAATGGTCTTCCTCGTCCTTTTGGGCTTGCTCCTACTTTCTGCTCATTTAAGAGCACTCAAAACCCATCTTTTCAAACTCACCCAGCCATCTTTTTTTGTCTTTTAAAAAGCTCACTACTTGCCACCACTCCACATTGGCCCTCCTATTGTATGCTGCTTCCCCACCTCTTAGATAGTAAGGCAGGATCCTCTCCTCCTCCTGTGTCACTGTCTGTATCCATCGGTCATCCGTCTGTATCTGTTTGCAACCTCTATTTAATGTACAGCGCTGTGTAATATGTTGGCGCTGTATAAATACTGTTTAATATTAATAACCAAGGGAATTCTTCAGTTTTCTGGTGCTCCATTGCCAAAAGCAACCTTTCTGGAACTGCGCAACCATCTCTAACAACTATGTGCTAAAAATAGTTCCCAACTGCTCCTTGAATTGAATGTAAGTGGTTTGGATTGTGGTTGAACACTGGTCAACTGTGGGTCTGAAATGGCCTCTAAATGTTGTGTTCTAAACTTTTTATTTTGACCAAAATTAGAACAAAACAAAGCAATATTTTAGTATTTATTTACACTGGGAAAAGCCTAAACAATAGATATATATAAAATAAAATAAACACAATAAAAATAAATTATGTTTACTTGCAAATGTTAGGGTAGTTTTAGAAGTGCTAAAAGTTTGAAATAAACAATAAATTGGGAGTTTCCTGTAGAGCGGAAAGTTGTTTTTGCTGCTCATCCAACCGTCATATTTCCATTTGATAGCTAATTCAAAAAGATGGATTTGGATGTGGGGAGCACCAAGAACACATTTCACACGTCAGTACTAACGAACAATCACAAAAGAGGAAGAGTTTAGGTTCAGGTCGGTCTTTGACGGGTACAAGACTTTCAGGTTGCCTTCCATGTCAGCCACGCGCACTTGTTCCAGTACAAGTTGGTGGCTGTCCGCGATTTCTGCATTTTGAGGCTCCGAGTCTTCCTGATGTTCTGTATCCGAACCAACTTCTTCTTTGTTCTCAAATGTGAACTTATTAAGCTCTGCCATTTTCTGTATATAGGAAAAACAGAAAAAGATGAAAAAAAATGGTTATGCCGATTATCAACTCTACATTTAAAAATGGATAAGGATTAAGAAAAAAAAAATTCACTTTTATTTTGTTTTACGCTTTTTTAGCTGAACTTCAGACATACAGCCATAAAGTACACCTATTATTTATAAAATAGTGAATCTAACATTCACTGAAACATTCCCAGGTGGATAATTGATTACTGCCATTGCAACACATGAACCTAAAAGATTCTCCACCAGGGAATATTTAGGTGAATGTCGGATTCACTATTTAGCCAGTTTTGTGATCCAGGCACCCCTGCCAAAAAAGTAAACCAACTCTGTGACCTCAGTTGCTCTTGACTGCAACTAGGCAATGGAGCTTGGTCGCTGACCGACCCCCTGCATTCTGACTGGAAAAAAAGCATCAACACATTGATAATATCACCCCTTCATTTCTCTAACTTCCCAGCTCTGGACAATGTCAAGCAATGCAGCCTGATAGAATTAAGTGCGTTGATTTCCAAAAAATTCAGATATTCCAGAAATGTTTTTTCTTCTTTTTTATTTAACAAATATATCACTTATTTCTAAAATTTCGACCAGCAACAATGGGATGTTAACGGCACACACAAAATGAATTATATCACATACATAGCTAAGAGCAATTTGAATAACATCACTTTTATTAGATAGAATACATTAAAATATCAACAAACAGAAATTGGATTATGTTTTTATGCTATAATAATGTATTTTTATTTTGTTTATAGTACTTATTATATATGTGTATTTGTGGTTTCAAATTTTCCACCTGAAGAAGTGGACTAGATGTACGAAACATGTCGAGGGAAGAATGAAAAACGACTTATGTTGCTTGTGTTTTAAATCTTTTTATGGGATTTTTTTGTAATGTTATTTGTAATAAAAAAAAAAAGTGATGTTATACAAATTACCCTAATCTATGTATGTGAAATAAATCATTTTGTGTGTGCAGGGAAAGTCTTGTTGTCGCTGGTGGAAATTTTCAAATTTGTTTTGTGGTATGTGGCATATTTGTAATTATCACTAGAGATGATCTTTTCTCATATATTCCCTCTAAAATACATCACTTAAACAAAGAGAGCTGGATTAGTATTGATTCCCTTACTGATGCCCAGAGAGTTGAAGGAACGTTTCTAAAACAATTCTTAACATCAGACTTAACACTTTACTGAGCCCTTAAATGAAAGATTTTTCCCTCAAGTCAGTACGTCACTCCATCTATCAAAAGGGATGAAATTACAGCCATCACGAAATGTGAGAAATTTCCATAGAAAGAACGGCTTCTAAAAATAGAGACATTATCAAAGGCACAGAGTTCTTATCTGGTGCACTAAACCTACTTTCATGTGATTAGTGGCAGATCACTTTCCGTTTGTTCTACTTCTGCAATCTGCATCATCACATGATCAAACCGTTTTTTTAAAGAACCTGTCTTGTTTTCTAAAGGTAGCAACAGTGCTGAGGTTTGTGTCATCTACAAGTATCTATGTTCATATTTAAAGCAAGCACTTTGTATAGAGCCCCCTTTTGGGTGTACTTGGAAAATTGAAGAGTAACTTAACTCTGGGAATCATTTGCTGAGTTCAGGAATTTTTTAGTGCACCTAACTTTACATCAGTCTCCTGTAGACCAAGTACAGGAATACTCCGAGTTGGAGAAGCAGCACAAGAGGCCAATAAGCAGTGCTTCAGTGCAAGAAAGTTGCTGATAGGAGACAGACAGATGCAAGATCATCAGTGTGCTGCTTCTCCTTTCACTTTAAGTCAAAGGTTGGGTTATAGGGAAGAGACATGTTACCAAGCTACAGCAGAGAAAAATCAAAGCCCTCCCAGACCACGCTTTTTAGTAAGGCCGTGCTGTGTAAATCTCAGATTTGTAGGTGAGGATATACATATCTACTTTGACTGATAAGCAGCTTGCTTATATGTATTGAATCTTGTGTGTATCTAGATCTGTATTTAGTAGTTTGCCTTAAGTTCAGCTTTAGGCTCTGCCTCTTCTGATAACGGTCAAAGAGCAAAACATCTGTGGATAGAAGAGACCAATATTTTGCAGCCTAATTTCAGAAGTAATGGTCTAATGCCCAATAATAAAAACTGATATTTGGTGCATAATAAGGCGCAAATAACCTTCTAGTGATGCAACAGTCAACTTTCTCTAGAATCATTTTAGGGGCTCCCAGTGATTAGGCGATACTAAACAGAGCATACACCAAAAAACAAAATCAAAATGAATAAAACAGAACAGAAATGCTTACTGCAATTAGAGCATCCATGACATCCTTGCAAACCTGTAGGCTGGTGGCACTGGTGACTTCTAACAAGAGTGCCTGGGTGGACTTGGTTATCTGAAAAAATATAACTAAATGTGAATAAAATGACAACTTTTTGGTGCAATTGTATTTTAAATATGGTCATTGTGGCTTTAAAACCCAAATCCAACCATTTGCTTTAGGATTAATTTGGGAAAGAGTGTGGAAAGACTAAAAGCAGTCTGTTTATTTTATTAGAATATATATGCTCCTCCAAATCACAGAGTTGTGCGTTTTTAGTGAAGGATGCAGTTCTTGCAACTTTCCTCAAAAGATTCCCACAACGATAGAAAGCTCTTCTAACCTTGTGCCTCCGTGCACAAAACTAGAGGTGTAAAGATTTGAGAAGTTTGGTGTGAAGAAACTTTAGTAGGGAGGAGGACAGAGCTTTGTGCAGGATAAACACCTCTGAGAATGCCAACTGCGAGCCGGGTTTTCTAAGCCAACATCAGTGTCTGACCTCGCCAATGTTCTATTGGCAACATCCCCAAAGAGTAAACACTTTGAAAATTTGTGAAAAGCCTTTCCAAGAACACTTGGGGCGGTTATAGCTCCACAAAGAAGCAACCACTGAATAATGCCATGGTTTTGCAATGGGAAGTACAACAAGGTCATCAACAAACCCTTGGACATATAGTGAACCCAACATCTTTAATATTGCAGAAACTCCAGCAATCTCTGCCCTGAGTACCCAAATCCACTGACGTTCCATAAACACTACATGGGTGGATTCCTACATGGGTGGTCCTTTGAACAAATACAATGTACTGATCCTTTAACATTTAACATATACCCTTCCTCCTCCTATTTGTACATATAGTACTTGTGCTCAGGTATTATACCTTTGTCTTGTCACTGTTGGTGATTGGCGGGAAAGATATAACTGCATTTTCTGCATCTACTAAGCAGGGGTAATTTTCTTTACCATCCAACAAATGAAGGTATCTACGAAACGGAAAAATTAGTTAGTAAAAAAAAAAAAAAAACATTTCCAAGACATACAAGAAGCCAGGAGCCAAGTTAGCCAACCATGTTCCCCCTAAAACTGATCACTTCTGAGTAGACTAAACCTAGTTTTGTAAATACACACAGGTGCAAGACTTCAATAATATTTGGGAGAGATAACCCATTCATGTGCCCGGGCTATGTGGTTCCTGGTATCTATCCAGTCCCAATAGGCCATCACACCCAACAATGCACATAAATAAGGAATCACCATTTGTTTTGCTGGTAACAATATATGCATGTGGGATAATGAACGGGTGTCAGGTATATGATCTGTAGGCTCCTAGTACATGGATTTGAAATGTTATACAAGCTCAGATGTATTATACACAGGCGTGAGAAGCGACTAAACCTAAAACCCTCCTATGCACTGCACTACTATCAGCCTCCACGCCGTGTGATGTCCTATACAAGGAATGCAGCAATGAATGCGCAAGAGGATTATGTAACGGACTTCTGTAAACACTTGTGCTATTCACACAGCATTAACGAAATCATCACTCACTAATGTGCTGCTCAATAATCATAAGGTGGTCAGATCACCAGACAATAAAAGGACTTCTCATCTGGGCCCAGCCCAGCGCACTAATTACATATTGGATGAATTTTCTCGTAAGTGTCGTGTGTGCTGATCCACGGGCAATTGTGTTTGACCTTAGGTTTTATTGCTGTCCATATCTCCAAAATCCTTTTGTCCCAAGAAATGATATGCAGCGAGAACAAATCCAATAGCAACTGTCAGCAGGACAAGTGTCTTCATTTGAGACTTCTCCTGTTTCAGTGACAATTAGAACGGATTAAACATCCTGCTTACTTTTGAAATTTTCCTCGCTCCAGTGCATACAAAACAGCAAGGTTTTACCCTTCATAAAACAGCTTTTATTCTAGAAAAAAAGTTAGTTGCGTTAGAGCTCAACAAGACAAACAACTGCTGTATGCTACACAATGACAGGTGCACTTTTATGCCCATCCAGCATGGCCAATGTACTAACCTGTGTAGTCCGGAGACATTTTGGCGCTTCTTTTGCTTCCTCTGTTCCTCCGCCTCAAACTGCAGCTGACGGACTAGTTCTTTGGCATTTATTTCCTTCCGATTCAGTGGTACAATCTATAAAGCAGGACAAGTCTGGTGTCAGTGTGTCTGGAAAGCTAAAAACCTGAGTGGGAATCATATCCATATCTGCAGCAGATTTTCTGCAAGAAATACCCCAACATACCATCCTTCTCCCTTCTTAAAGTGGATAGAACCTTTTCAGTGTTTCTCCCCAGAAAAAACTTTTAAGCTGGGTGGGAATGAGCTTTAGGCGGGTGGCAGCCCCTGTATAGTGACCCAACTGTTCAGTAACCACCAAAAACAGCTGAGTGGTTACTGAAAAGTGCTGGGTGGTGCGCCCAGCTAAAAGAGTCTGGGGAGGACACTGCTCCTACAGCAAACGGCTGTTATTTCGTTTTGATCTATTACCTTATGGAAAAAGGTTTTAATTCTATCTGTTCAATAACTATAAAAAATACCCATTAATCCTACCACAAATCCAGGTCTAATGAGCCGATTATATCCTGTGTTCTCCTAAGAACTGGTAAGCTGCAATGTATTACATTTTTTAATTCTTAGATTTAGATATGAGATAAAGGTCTTAGGCACTCAGCCACATTACTCCGGAGAATCTAACCAACTGAACAACTGCTACTTGCTGTGTTTGTTGTATTGGGTGCATACATATCTCTTCAGCTACTGGATTGCATGAACAGGAAATAAGAAGCCATAGAACAGTGTATATACAAGGAACCAGCACTTTCAGGAGGCCTGCATACACCTCTTGTGACAGGTTCTCCATCTATTGCCTTTGAGGCACTATAAAACTTTCACTTTAATTCAGCTAAAAGCATTTCAGGTGCTTCAATACAAAATGATGTGCAAGTCTTACAGTTCATTTTAATAAAACAAAACAGAAATGTCTGTCCCCTGCCAGTATGTTGGACAGAAGTGCCCCTGCTCTTTGTGGGAAGCAATGGTCCCTATGCAAAGGTCTGACACTCCCGCAGAGTCATATGTATAAGTCAGAAATGCGAAGGTTCCCTGCCGATTGGGGAAAATCTGGCTTTCTACATTATTGAAACTGTCCTCCTCCCGTTAAAGACTGACTACGTGCATATGGTGACAATGGATAAGCCAGGCCAATGTGTGTTGTGTTTTCACTCTGCTTGTTAAATATTAACCTGCGGTGTGGAAGATTAGGGCCGGACAATGGAGGATTAGCCTGAAACCATTAGGAGATACACAAACACGGTTACTCCAGGTTCCGCATGACTTGTATGCCTAGGGCTGACGCATATGTTGCACCTACCACTCACAGCGGAGGTGAAAGAGGAGTAACATCGCAGAAAAAGCGCATTTCAAACGAAAAACAATTGAAGTTCTATCAAATAATAGCGATCTAGAATGAACATATACCTTGTATGTATTTCACACTTCTCTCTTGCATTCTAGGATGGAAAAGTTGCGGGGGGGGGGGGGGAAGCACACATGCATTGGGGTGCAAATAGGGATGAATGGCAAATAAGCGGCCTAGGTGTTCCTTGAGCAGTGACCAACTTTTTGTCTATCTGTAAGAGCGACATTCTTCCCAATGGCCAGCAATGTATGAAGTATTTCTTCGTACAATGTATTCTTCAGCAATGTATTACTAACAACCACACTAATATACTGTAAACTGTGTATATAGTAATTATAGGAGGTTCCCTGAAGACTTAAAGGTATTTCAGTGGGTTTCCCCATGATAAAAGTCACTGGTGTACAACATCCTTTGGTAGTCCAAAAAAATGATATTTAGTTCATCTTCTTTTAGGTGTATGCCAGCATCTACACACGTCGGTTTCTTAAGCACATGGTTGTACAAAGCAGGATTTTAATTGTCCCTTTAATGTGTCATAGGTGGGCCAATAATCTTCGTTAAATCTATGAGGATGGCAATCATATGTCACAGGTATATTAAAAACAATCTAAAAGGATGAAATAACATAAAGCCAGATTAAACTCACTTAATACAGTCGGGGCTGCATATAATATATATATATATATATATATATATATATATATATATATATATATATATATATATATATATACACAAATATTTTGTATTATAAATGATATATATATATATATATATATATATATATATATATATATATATATATATATATATACACAAATATTTTGTATTATAAATGCTGCAGCAAGAGTTAACACATATTAGATTCGGACTGCATCTCTCACACAAGGCAGTAACCCAGCAGCCCCCCATTGCACCCCTTCCAAAGCTTTAATCAACAGTGCCCCATTGTTCCACCAGCCGTGCTGCTTATTATAGTAGCGTTCAGCAAGGGCATGACCACTGAAGTGTCAGGCCACTGCTTTGAGAGAGAAAAAAGCATATGGATTCTCTTGTGTGTTGACAGCGCAGGGTATTTTAACTCTTGCATGCAACACAAGAATGCTGTAATCTCTTCAATGATCGTAGCATTGCAGCCCCTCTGCTGGGAATGTGCCCCCTGCTCATCTAGTTCGTGAGAGTGACACAATGAATGTGTTCTCTGTTGTTCCCTCATTCTTACTGCTGGCAATGTCTCCGAGTCCTGTTCTGCAAAAAAATGTAACCAGGTTTTAATCTTCTCTATTCTACACCCCCCCCCCCCCCCCCAACATTGCAGATGCAAACACTGTGCCCCCCCCCCCCCTCCCCATTTTTGCACTAGACTGACCAGTCTGACCTCAATAATACAGCAAAGGGCGAAACTGCTCAGTGCCTAGAAGCCCAATGTGCGGTGTACTCCTATTGACAGACTGCAAGATACACGTCAATTATGTGCTCATTATAAACCGGCAGGAAGGCTTAGAAAAAAAGCTGCAGAGCCATTGTAGGAATACAAAGCAGTTCTGAGAAACCCAGGTACACTTATTTATTATGGCCCTGGGCCCTTTAGTACACCTGTCTACGCTCCGATTTCTCACAGCTTCAATAGTAAATGCCGTGCCAGCCTTCCGCTGTTTCTACAACACGTCCTCCAGATACAATTGGGTTGGAGAAGGTGACACCGGGCTTGTGTGCACAGTGCCGAGCTTGTTTTCATCCAGACGCTCCATGACTGACAGGCCAGAGTAAACTAATCTCCCTGGGGCAGCACCGATAAGAGGATCCGTAATTGCACCTTGTGTAAGATTGTGGCTGTGTAGAGCTCATTGTGTCCTGTGCCATCATGTATGAGAAGCTGCAGGAGGCTGAGTGAACAATGACAGCACAAGGTGTACTTTTCACAAGACCTCTTCACTTAACCACAATAAAGAGTTTTATTTTAATGCTTAAGCCGAGTGATTGCTCTTGATAGGAGGGGGGAGAGGGACTGGGGCTGATGTGAGAAAGTTGGCCAAACACTACAACAGGGTTTAAAAGATTAGATGTTAGATGCTACCTACAACATGATATTGAATGCTTATCTTTTAAAAATTAGAGAATTCCTAAATATATTTCATTAGGAATTTCCATTCTTTGTTATGCAGCAAGGGCCACATGCTAACCGGTTGTTAGGGTAAATTTTAGGAAACGATCCCTCTGGCAGCAGTTGTTGGGAAGTGTTTGCGGCTGCACAAAAGATCTGATAAACAAGCACAAGTAACTGATTAAAATCAAAGAGATATCAATCACTTCGGCTACACAAACATGTCACATGATTCTCGTCTGCTTATCAGTTCAGGTCTGGTATAGGATGAGAATATTGACGTGTGTACAGCGGCCATTCGATATCGTTCATGGAACAGGGAAAAAAAATCTTTCTTTTTTCTTTACAATTAGCTTTTAGACATATCAAAGCAAACTATTCTTACATGGCTGAGGGGCATGTTTGCACTGTAGTGCAGGGTCTGCATACACTACCTTTAACATCTAGTTCTTCCTCCCCATCCATACCACATGGCCATGCCATCCAAGACAGCGGTCGCCAACCTTTCAGACCCCACGGACCACTAAATTCATCATTTTAAATCCTGCAGACTATTATTATGATTTTAAAAGGATAAATTTATTTGCAAAATAATGATCTTCCTAATGGTGCCTGACAAGGACATTGGAGGCTCTGATTTATTGATCAGCTCACAGTTAAGTATTACTATTATCATTAGTTGTATTATCTTTGGTATTACTAAAGAAATGCAAAATATTTGTTTACTTTTTCTCGCTCATTATGGGTTTATTTCATTCGAATCTAAAACCAAACAAGAATTGATAGTCAAATTGTCTGATGCCATTAAATATAACAGTTATAGAAAATACACAGTTACGGTCATACTTACTTAAAAGATCTTCTAAGAAATAAACAAATAAAATAAAACAATGGGATGAGAATCGGTATTGGCGGAGCGGGGTGACTGTTGTAATAATGGAAACAATACTGAAGCGTACGGCTCGGCAATGGTTGCCCTCATACAACTTAACACTACACTGACGTCACGCTGCGCCTCCCTTGTTTTTCTGTTTTTTGTGAATTTAGTGCAATATAAAGGTGAAAACTGTGATTTAGAATATAAGAATTTATTAGAATATTATTTTAGTTTTATTATTAACAAAACATTAAACTTGCAAATAATGTCCAAATTTTTCTCTGGCCCACCAAAATTTTCTCGTAGACCACCAGTTGACGACCGCTGATCTAAGACACCTGGACTTTGCAGGCAGATTCACAACACATTATTAATTCACATTCATGATTCAGATTCTATTCTTGTCTGCTTTATCAATGTGTGGACACCTCTCTCTGGTGGTAAATATTGTTACTGTACCACTCCAAAACAAAAAATACATAAAAAAGAGAATTCCAACATCTTGTCAATATCCTACAAGGATAACAAGCCATTAAAAAAGCAGAACATTATGAATAAAGCGTCCAAACACCTGTAGATCATTACACACATACAGGTATTACTAGCTCTGAGATCTCTGATGCAGGACGGAAAGCAACCAGTCCATTGCAATGTACTGTGTGTAACGCCAAGAACAAAAATATAATATCCTACAGCTTGTCATTATATTTCTCTACAGGCACCCTTATATAACTTTCTGTGCACTAAACAGAAATATCAATGATTTGCACAATCCCGGCTTTCCCTCTGTTATGCATAAAGAACTATTAGAAAAAAAAAATGCTTGGTTTGCTTTAACCACCTA
Organism: Pyxicephalus adspersus; assembly: GCF_032062135.1. Taxonomy (NCBI): domain Eukaryota; kingdom Metazoa; phylum Chordata; class Amphibia; order Anura; family Pyxicephalidae; genus Pyxicephalus; species Pyxicephalus adspersus. The sequence goes on from NC_092868.1 coordinate 47,725,298, forward strand.
CGCGACTCATAGTGGGTGGATTTTAGTTGCAAAAAGCGGTAAACCTGAGTCACACTCAGGGTTACTCTAACCTTAGCTTAGGACTTCGCGCCGGAAAATTCAAAATCACTTTGTATTGTATTGTATTGGATGAATACAAAATAACTGTATGGAGTCCAATACAAAGAAATCTTCATATTTATTATATGCTGCTGTACAGGTATATTACATGTTAAACTATATATTTTTTATTTAATATTTGTTTTAATTTAAAAATTTTTTTTGTTTTTTTTTTTAATTGATTGGACATATTTTGCCTAAAAATTATAGCCTACAATGTAAAATAAATTTCCATGCAAAAAAATTGTATCACTTTTTGCACAGAAATTTGGACAGAATCAGACTGCTGGGGGGGTTAATGAAAACAGGTTTAAGTTAACATCCCTTTTGAATATTCATGTAAATCTTTATAAGGGAAAATACATTTCAGCAAAATGTAATAAAAATGTAATAAGAGTTTACCTTAAACTCTTTGGGTGGCCTGGCATCGTACAGTAGAGGCCCCTTCACCAGTCGAAGATCATGGGTGGCAATTGTTGCCAATGTCCGCTTGTCACAGATGTCTTCATGAAGTTTGGTCTAAAAGAGAATTTAGAACTGGTACAATGTAATCACTATTGATAAGAGAATAAAGTACTCTACTGGCAGAAGAGACAAGCAGACCATTTGCAGCCATGCAGTTCTGTAAATATTATTATTTTAGCGCAGCTGTTATGTGCAATAGCTGAATATGTAAAACTAAAACCAGGGCTCCATCTGCTGGCTAAATAGAAGACTGCATGATACGTGGGGGTTGAGAAATGCACATCTGCTAGAACTTATTTCTCCAAATACTAGCTTCCTGGTAGTTGTGTTTGGGCACTAGTTAGAACCCATCAGTTCTAATCCTTTTACCATCAGTGCCCCGTTTGGAATCTCCAATCAAGAAAACATCATAGCAAGTAAAAAGTCTCTCCAGAGTGTGGTGAAATTCCCACAAAGTCAGCTGTTCCTGCATCCCCAGCAACCTCTGGGGCAGGGTGTCAAACTCAAATACACAGAGGGCTAAAATGAAACATTTGGACAAAGCCACGGGCCAACCTTGATATTTATTGAAAAAAAAAAAAAAAAAAAAAACTAAAATGGCAGAGGATGGGGCACTTGTGAGTCCTGATTGATGCACCAGCAGAGCATTCTGGGATTTATTATTATTATACAGTATTTATATAGCGCCATCATATTATGCAGCGCTGTACAAAGTCCATAGTCATGTCACTAGCTGTCCCTCAAAGGAGCTCACAATCTAATGTCCCTACCATAGTCATATGTGATTAATGTAGTCTAAGGTCAATTGTTAGGGAGAAGCCAATTAACCTAACTGCATGTTTTTGGGATGTGGGAGGAAACCGCAGTACCCGGAGGAAACCCACGCAGACACGGGGAGAACCTGCAAACTCCATGCAGATAATGTCCTGGCTGGGGATCGAACCTGGGACCTAGCGCTGCAAAGGCCAGAGTGCTAACCCCTGAGCCACCGTGCTGCCCTTTGTAGTATTAGCAGTGCATGCACTGTCTACCGACAGACCAGCTCTTGTTGTAGACATTTGGTATTTTCTCCCAAGCCAAATATAATTACAGTGCGGGCCAGATTTGGCCCACTGGCCTGAGTTTGATACCCCTGCTCTGGGGGAACCCTTGTTATTATTAAACAGGATTTATCTAGCGCCAACATATTACCCAGCGCTGTACATTAAATAGGGATTGCAAATGACAGACTAATACAGAGAGTGATATAGGAGGAGAGGACCCTGCCCCGAAGAGCTTACAATCTAGTAGGAGTGTTGTTGAGAAACTCTGCTTTAGAAATTGTAAAGGACGAATAATTCAAGTTCATGGTGGGTTGTGATAAACCCAACACCGGCCTCTTAACCCTACTGGAGGTCTGAATAATGGGTATTTTTAAATGTAAAAGCGGTACATTTAAATATACTCATTATTTTATATTTCCCGCCTACCAGCCCCAGGGTCCTGCCCTCCAGTTTAAGGCTCACAAGCAGATGTCCAGACGGCAATTGCTTCCCCTGGCCATCATTTGCAATACACTATTATACATAATATTAAAAGGAAATAAAGGAATCTTTTACAAATAGCACCATCATAAGCTTTTGATATATTACTAGTGTATTAGTCAAAGAGAGCAAAGATATTTCAATGTAAGGTCATATTTCTAGCAATACATCCATCTCCCTTTATTATTATGAATAATAGTGTATTGCAAATTATGTTCTATCATTTGAAAGCCAACACATATTATTAAGAATTCTACAGTGCGTTTTTTTATGTGTTTATTTGGGCTATATGCAAGCTTTACACACATATATATATATATATATAAGACGACTTTTTAACCCTGAAAAATCTGTGCCAAAGTCGGGGGTCGTCTTATACACCGGGTACTTACCTGTAGCTTGCTTCCCCTTGCTTCATGTCCGGCGCGGCCGAGTCCCCGCTCTGTGCGGGGAGTATGAAGCAAGGGGAAGCAAGCTGCACACAGAGGAGAACGTGAGCCTGGATTGGCTCTCCAGCAGAGGAGGAGTGTGGAGCGCGCGAGGGGCATTGTAGGCCGTTACCTCCTCCTGTATCCCTCCTCCAATTACCAGTACTGTACTGTTCCTTCTGCCTCTCAGTTCTCGCACAATAGCGAGATCTGACAGGCAGAAGGAACAGTACAATACTTGGCAGACCACTCTAACCAATCAGTTGAGGGTAGTCTTATACGCCCAGTCGTCCTATACGCCGGAAAATACGGTATTTATTCTGTATACAGTCATTGTTGTATGTCCCAAAGTCCTCTGAGGAAACCTCTATAGGCAAAAAAACGTCAGGACATCTTTTCTCCAACTCCTATACGACTAATTCTGTGTCCAAACGTAGGAGTCAATGTCTAGCCTTTTGCACCCTCATATAGCAGTTAGCCTAGGGATTTAATGAGAGTTTGTAATTTTTACACTTACTGTGTGACTCAACATTGTATAACCTTCTCTAAATTTATATTGTTTAATACACTGCTGCATCAAAAATACCTTTCTCAGAAGACTCTTTCTCAGTCTTTGCAAAGCCAGAAGTCCAACACAAAGCCGGGCCCGTGGCAGCAGGCACATAAGCCTTGGAAGGTAAGTGTGGCAATCTCACCACCACGGCCCACTGTGGTGCCATTTATATCGGAAATGTTTTTGAGTGACGGTGGAATGATGGTGATTTGATAGAGGAAGCCAACACAGATCATTTAAAGTCAGACTAATATCATCGTCTTACCTGAGCAGTCAGGAAGCGTTTCAGGGCGTTGCCAGGCTTTAGATTCATTCCCTTCACCACGCAGCACACAATATACGGGCGGACATCTTTGGCAGTGGAACTCACGCCGATTGTAAGGGCCACGGGGTTCTCAGAAATGTGCAGAATTCTCAGCATCATCTTATTCACATCTTCCACTTCATCATCCTTCTCTCCTCCGCTATCCTTCTTCTGTCTCTGCTGCTTCTTCTTCCTCTTATCCTTGGCGTCTTCTTTCACCGGGGTCTCTGCATTTGCTTTTCCTTTCCCGCCCCCTCGGCCCCCAACCCTCAGATACTCCAGGATGGATTTGGTCTGGCAGCCATTCACCATCTTCTCCAGCCTTTTGTCCTTCAGTTTGTTGCCCTTGAAATTGATTTCCTTCAGTTTGGCGCAGTCGGCGAGCTCGTAGGGGATTTCGGTGAGCTGATTGTTGGAGAGGTCCAGAGTCTAATGGGAGAGAAATGACATCGTATGATGGGGTACACACAGCGAATATGCTACAGACAATGCTAGAAATCTGAGCATTTTCCCCATTTCCCTACAGGGGCCACCAGAGGGAAAACCTCATTTGGTGTGAAAGCTAAAACCAAATTATGAATGCGTCCCTTTATCAGTATTATGGGTGCAGTGGTGTAAGGGTCCGGGATTAATGTCGTGATGCACTGTGCGGTGTAGGGGTCTGGGTATGGCAGGTGGATAGAATTGTACAGTTGTTTAATCAGGTGGCACACACTTCTGGTGCACCGGGTGGTGTAGAGGCCAGGGATTAGTGTTGGGTACAGTGCATGGCCATCCAATCTAGGGGTCCAGGATTAGTGTTGGGTGAGGGTTCGGGATTAGTGTTGGGGTGCACCACCTGATCTAGGGGTGCAGATTAGTGTTGGGTGTATAGTCTGCTATAGGGTTTCTAGATTGGTGTCGGGGTGCACCATGTGGTATAGGGGTGCAGGATTAGCATTGAGGTGCACCTGGCTGTGTAGGGTCTGGGGTACACCCCCTATACAAGGATTAGCGTCAGGGTACACCCCTCAGGTATAGGGACCCAGGATTAGTGTTGGGGTACACCCCTCAGGTATAGGGGCCCAGGATTAGCGTTGAGGTGCACCTGGCTGTGTAAGGGTCTGGGGTACACCCCCTATACCAGGATTAGTGTCAGGGTACACCCCTCAGGTATAGGGACCCAGGATTAGTGTTGGGGTACACCCCTCAGGTATAGGGGCCCAGGATTGGTGTTGGGGTGCACCACTCTGGCATTGGGGCCCAGGATCAGTGACGGGGTCTAGGGGCCCAGGACCGCCGTCGGGCTATAGGGGCCCAGGATTGGGTTGGTACCTTGAGTCCTTGTAGCAGTGCGATGTCCCCGGGCAGCTCCCGGATTTGGTTCTCGGAGGCAGTAATGGTGGCCAGCAGGGGGAGCTGAGCTCCCAGGAGCCCCGGGGGCAGGGCAGTCATGTTGTTCCCGGACAGATTGATGTTGGCCAGCTTTGTACATCGCTCCAGCCCAGGTGGGAGCTCCTCCAGCCGGTTACAGCTGACATTCAGCGAGCACAGCTCTGGGAGGTGACACAGCTCGGGCGGCAGCTCCTCCAGCTCATTCGCGGACACGTCCAGCACCTTCAGGCTCCGCAGCTCCGCCACCGTCCCTGGGAGGTTCCGCAGTTTGTTCCGGCACAGGACGAGGCTCTGCAGGTGGACGAGGCGGCCGATATCAGCCGGGACCTCCCGGAGCTCGGAGCAGCCGCTGACCTGCAGATAATTAAGGAGAGAGAGGGAGAAGAGAGCCGGGGGGAGCCGCCCGTCATCCTGCCGGAGCCGCTCATCCACCCCCTGCAGCACCAACTCCCGCCGCTTCTCCCGCTCTGCCCGGTCTACCTCCGGCCACTGCGCTGCCATATTGCTAGACAGCCACGTGCATACCCGGAAATGCTTCTCCGCCAATCAATTCGTCTGCTGTCATCTTCCTGGCCAATCAGAAGCCGCTGCCTTTGTTCTACATGCTCCAGAAGGGGTCGCTGCGACATCAACATGAACTAATGCTGTTTCTTCACAGCGACGCGTAGAGGAAGCAGAGGGTACAACAACTTCAAATCTAATGCAACTTTATATAATTGTACATTTTCATGACATTTTACAAATAATTCTTGGTCTTTCAAACAAAAAGCTCAGCAGTAGCTTCTTCCGTTGAGACCAAATTGACAAGAGAATAAACTGAGAGAAAATTCACCATTTAAAGTTTAAATTCTAGAACAAGAGGAAAAAGGAAACCCTCCAATACAGACAACGTCCCCATTCCTCCCATCTTCCTCTTGTGTCACTGGGACAGGAAGTGAAGGTTTCAAAAGCATTTTTTGAATACATACTTACAACTCCTATTATATTGAATGTATATGGCACCTGCAGGCCCATTGATCAGGTCAATAGCAGCCAGGGGGTGGGGTAGTCTCTTAAGATTACCAGCCAGTGGGAACACTCCCTGTTATTTACCTTGATACCCAGATTTTATAAGCAATTGGATATTGCTAAAATAATAAAAGCAATATAATGTAATAAATGTCTAAACCCATTGGCCCACAAAATGTCTAAATCCATTAGGAGCAGTCGGAAAAGCTGATAGCTTTTTATCTTGATAACCGGCTTACAAGTAATGTAAATCGTGACTGTGAGCCCGTTATCAAGGTGAATAGCTTACAGCCTTCCCATTGGTGGTGATTAGTGTTAGTCCCGCCCCCGACAGCCACCAGCCAATGGTAATGCGGAGCACTATTTACCCAGCCAACAGGCTCACAGCCATTCCTTATATTAGTTACAAAGGCATTTGCAAAGTTGTATTGATTCACACGTAAATAATTAACTAACACAAGTGCAGGTTCAGGTTTTGGAACTGAGTCCAATATCACATTTTCAGGTCCAATATGACCAACCACACTAGAACTGAGCAGTAGGGATGAACCTCTGGCATTCTCGTGAAAATGTCCTCGAACTTCGGATGGTTCTGCCAAATTTCAAGAAACCGTTTTCACAAAATCATCGGAACATCGAGGAAATTATAACAGGAGGATTCACAGGGGATTCACAGGCATCTTCTCAATGACTGCAGCTGTGGCCACATTCATTGAGAAGGGTGTGCGATCCCCGGGGCACTATAGGTTAATTAACCTCTAGTGCCCGGGGATCTTCTCAATGAATGCAGCCGTGGCCACATTCATTGAGAGCAGTGTGCGATCCCCGGCACTAGAGGTTAAATAATCTCTAGTGCCCCGGCGATCGCACACCCTTCTCAATGAATGCAGCCACAGCTGCAATCATTGAGAAGATGCCCAGCACAGGAAAACCCCCTGCATTGTAATATAAGTATCTCTTACAAATGATACATACATATTACAGATACAAATGTATCATTTGTAAGAGATACTTATATTACAATGTCAGGAGGTTTTCCTGTGCTGGGCATCTTCTCAATGATTGCAGCTGTGGCTGCATTCATTGAGAAGAGTGTGCGATCCTAGTGCCCGGGCACCTCTAGTGCACCTCTAGTGCCCGGGGATCGCAGAAGATTCTCCTGTTCAGCGAAAACTCGACCTCTCTGCGAATCAGAAGGCCATTCTCACTTACATTTTCGGTAAGCGAGAAAGGCCTGATTCGCCGCGAGATCGAACTTAATATTCTTGTTCGCTCATCCCTACTGAGCAGCAATCAATTCTTGGGTGTGCAAACACTTTAAGTCACCAGGGGGCGCTGTTTAATGCTGTAATAAGGGATCAGCTGCACACAGAGTGCATTGTTTTAATGTCAACCAACACTTTGTAGGAGCGAGCTCTGCAGCACAAATCTACATCACTGGCCCTTTAAATCCCCCCCTCTCCTGCACTAAGAAGTAGTTATAATTACACCCCGCCCGCTGTATATAAATATTCGGCATTCACACAACACATCTCTGAGCGGCTCCGCGGTCTGTGACTAAGCAGCTCTGCAGTGATAATTTGCGTCCATGGATTTCATATGTAGTAATTATGTTATAGGTTTGTTTGCTGAAGTTTATTTTCACCTCCTGTAATGTGCAGTCTGAGGGCCCCTCACCTAAAAAAAGAGCAAATAATATACGGGATGGGACCCAAGCTATACATTAAGGGGAGGCCCATAAGAGGCGTCAGTCTGTCACCGTCTGTATATTCACCCCAGATTACAGACATCCGCCCATCCATCATGGCTGTATATAGAGATCTGGGCTGACCGCCATGGATTGACAAGATGAAAGGTCGAGGTAAATGGCTGCGTTACACATCAGATGATTGTCAGAATTGGTGAAAATCTGACTGGGCTATGGAGAAGGCAGGATGAGCAAGCAGCACTCTGCTGTGCTCTCCTCCATCATGCTCGTTTATCGATCCGTTATGGTAGATTGATGAACAACAAAACGGGAATGACTGCTGTTCACTCATAGAGGAGAACACAACAGGGTGCCGTTTGTCCTCCTCCCTCTATAGAACAGAATGGTGCTGGGTGCATAGCGCTTCTTCATTCATCATAAAAGATCTATTCCAGCCACAATCATCTGACATTCTTCTTCTTATTGTTATTATTATTATTATTATTATTGAGCAGAAAGTAGGAGCAAGTCGATAAGGACGAGGAAGACCATTCCAGAGAGTTGGGGCAGCTCTAGAAAAGTCTTGGAGCCGTGCATGTGATGAGGTTATGAGTGAGGAAGTCATTAGTAGGTCATTGGAGGAGCAGAGAGAGCGGCTAGGGGAGTATTTTTTTCTAGCAGGTCAGAAAGGTATGTGGGACAAGAACTGTGTAGGGAAGGCAAAGCACAGGAGCTTGAATTTGATTCTCAGGTGAAATGGAAGCCAATGAAGAGAACTAAAAGAGATGCAGCGGAAGAGGAGCGGAGGGAAGGATGGATGAGTCTGGCTGCAGCATTCATAATAGATTGTAGAGGAGAGAGTCGGGTTAGTGGAATACCAGAGAGAAGGATGTTACAGTAGTCCAGATGAGGGATGATAAGAGCCTGTACAAGGAGTTTGGTGGTCCCTGGGTAGATCTGTAGGAATCTATAGGACATAACTCCTGCACAGGCATGCTTTCCCGGCACACGGAAGGTAAGCCTGGATTGCCGGGTTTCCCAAAACCAAAATTTGACAGCTGGACAGTAAGAAGTGTCATCGCAGAAGGGTCTCCGCCGATCGCCTGTCACTTTCTACAATACCCACCAACCCGAATCAAATTTCCAATTTTGAAAGAATTTAATTTAGGAATTGAAAATAGGAAAATTTCAATAATTGAACTGATTAACCAAAATTTACTTCTTCTTTTTTTGGACATTTTGTGTTCTTTTTGTTGGGTGGTGTTTTTAGGTTCTTTGCAGGTGTATGGGTTTTTTTTTATCATTATTTGGATTGTTGATTTGATTTTTATTTGTTATATTTCTGCTAAAACAAGAAATGATGAAAATTGTCGCCATACTTACCCTTAATAAACTCCTCCTGTCGGTGCATTATTGGGCAGCTCTGCCCCCTTTGATCCCATTTGTTCACTAACATTAGGAGTGGCAGGAATACTAAAAATGTTTGATTGCTTACAGGTATTTCGCGGTGACTCCTCCTGTAAGTTCACTACTGGGGTCAAAGTGGGTGAAGCTTACCCAGAAGGAGTACCAGGAAAATGAGCTTAGGACACATTAAACCCTGCAATACTCACCTGTGCCCATTCCGTCTTGGGCACCACCATCTATTTCCTTCTTTTCTATCTTGTTCCCACCTTTGGCCATTATGATTGGCCGAGCTGTGATGATAGCTCTGTACAGGTGTGAAAGGAGTCCATTCATTCCCGGCAGCCGCAGAGAAAGCCGAGGTGTGCTGGGTATCCTGGCATCCTACGCTGAGCTGCGCAGCAATTTTTACAGTTGAAGGGAGCGATCACCCAGGTGAGAATTCTCATTGCAGAACAGACATCCATCGCCTTTCACTTTCTGCAATAAAACCCTTCCTGTTTGCAAGATTTTTCTTTAGTTCCACATTAAAGCTCATTACACCTATGAAAGCCACTATAATGACCTTCATCATTAAATATTTAAAGAAATGAAAACTCTCCAAAAAAACTCACCATTCCATTCCCGTGCATCACGTGAGCGTCATTTCAATGCACATAAGTGTTACTTTCAATGCATTTTGCCCCAAAATGGCTACATTTAGGGAAATCCTCTCCTCCTGTGTCATTGTCTGTATCTGTCTGTCATTTGCAATCCCTATTTAATGTACAGCGCTGCGTAATATGTTGGCGCTATATAAATCCTGTTTAATAATAATAAAAAATAAAAACTCCTAGGGGCAAACATTTTCATTGTCCTGTGTCGCAGTATCTTGACAATTTCCACAACATACAATAATGCAGGTTATGTCCAATTTGCATGTGCTGCAGTGCAGGGTAACGCTCTGGTTTGAATTGTGGTTGGCTGCTTTGCTAAAAATGCCCGTGTCTTTACGTTTTGGTGTGTTGGGCATCCATTGAAGTGAAATAACACACCACACCAGAAAAGTTCACAATGTTCTGATGAGTTACAACCACATACATGCATTACCAAGTTTGTTTTTGCAATAATTTGCATTGTTTTAAAGCAGACTAATTAAAATATTAAGCTGGCAAAACTCTAAAAAATCAGCCTTGGGCAGGCAGAGTACCAATGATGGAGGTGCTGAGGAGTTCTTCTGCACCACATCCGCACTGCTTTAGTGCATTGGGGTGCCATACCAAATAAATAGAAGGGAGCAAATGACCCCCAGGGTGGGCAGATAAGAGCAGCTCAGAGGCACTGACAAGCCCAAAACTTTTTTTAACACCCTTTGATAAATAAAGCCGCCAACAGGAATGTGTACTGTGGCCGGTGGCTCTCATCCGGAGGTTCTCTTTATATTTTCTTTATTTATTATGGTCAAGATTAGAAAACTAAAACTAGTAAAATATTTCTCTTCTATTTTTAAACATGTAAATATCAAATATTTTGCATTCATATTTTACATTATTTTTAGCCAGGAGGTGGAGCAGTTGTCTATTCCAAAAATACATTTTCTATAGTGAAAGGAAACATAAAATCATCTTTGATGTAAAACCCCATAACCAAAATCACTAATCATTTAAAAAGCTGCTTTAAATCTGCAGCTTTTTATTTTTTTTAAAAAGGATCTTATGATCCTGCCATGACTCACTTCCTGTTATAGGGTGACAACTATCTCTCAGTTGTGTTTCAGTGTTGTCACCTTGTCATATGCACTCTTGCTAAAGGCTACAAGCTGCTGGTATAGCTCAGAGATGGTCTGCTGTCAGAAAACCAGTCTAAAGAATGATGAAGGTGATACTGGAACAGTGCATGTGGTCAGGAAGTGGCTGAAAGAGATAAAAGAATGAAAAAAAAAGAGAACAGCAATTCATTGGTAAAGATTGCATTTGTTTGTTTGTTATTTAGGATTACCTGAAAAAAAAAAAAAAAAAAGTTCACCCAAACTTTTTAGTGCAGTTTTGCTTGTAGAAGGTATAATTGCTTAATGCTGGTTTTTGATTGGACAACACAGACAGCCTATCAGAAACCAGCGCTGAGCAGTCCCTTCCCCTGCAGAAGACACATGCACATTCATTTAGTACCACCGGTGTAAAACCAGCTGGCATGCAACAAAGTGGTCCTTGTCTGTTCCTATTTAAAGCGGACCTATGACCACAATGTATACTTTATAGGAAAGGCTGAATAAGCTTTTAATTTAAAAAAAAATCATTTTAATTTTTAAATTTGAAGAGAAGTCCCCTGCCCTTCCAACGGTAAAGTCTGAACGAGAACCTGCAGCCTCCCGGGATACCTAGGTCACATATCCCAGGCGGCTGTGGGCTGCTCCTTCTGCGCATGCTCCTCTAATATAAAATAAAGTACCGATCCCACACATGCGCAGATCGATTTTTTTACATTTTCTGAAGGCACATCATCTGACTTCGGAGAGAGAGATTGGGTGACCTAAGAAGAAAAACCTGGAAGACGAGGAAGAAGATGGCAGTGCCTGGTGTCCAGTCTGTGCCAGAATGAAGAAAGAAGATGGCATGGCGCTATACCGGCTGGACTAGGATTGCGGAGGGATGCGGGTAAGTTGATAGTTTTTACTTATCGTTCCGCTTTATGCGAATAGGAGCAGCTAGTACTGTGATTGAGCCCATGGCAGAACACTACGGCTCACTGTGGGTCCAAAATGACCCTTTAATAGACACATAGAACACTTGGTTGTTTATTCGGGGCGAGGTTATGGGGTCTTTCTAAAGCCCCCTTGATACAATCCAATGTCAGGGCTAGAAAAGGTGTTACATTGCCAATACATTTTACATTTTGTACTTTTTTCTGAACACCCCCTATCCTGGCTGATAATTATGTGCCCATTGTGGGTAAAAAAAAAATTGGGCGTAACCATTTTTAAAATATTTTTTTAATGCATGAATAGACATAAAAAAGTTTTGGGCACACACACATTCACATGGTGCTGGAGAGGAAATAATGCTAAACTAGGACAGAGACACACCTCTCACTCTGCATCACCATAACCTCAATTATGTCTCCTAATTGCTCTCAGCACTGAGTGAGGCTGCTGAGTACCAGGCTAAGCCCATGACGCGGTGAATGGGTTAAGCTCTAAAGCCAACCAAGTGTGGCTCCCGGTAACTTGATCTGTACAGACCAATCTGGATTCACAAACCAAAACTCACAGCAGCAGAAGCAGTTCGCATCTGGCAAGTCCCAGAGCTCAGCCCTAGAGAGCAAGGATCTTGGTACATAGGTGTACCTTGCGCAGGAACCAGAAGAACTGGGCACAGCATGATCCCTCCTCATGCACCATCCAACAGGACAAGACTGAAGGACATCTGGATTGTGGTCATCATGCAAAAAGAGAGGACATAGAAGAAGAATTCTTCTTCTGCAATGAGCTGCAAGTATGCCCAATGGTCTACGTTGTTCTTTACAAAGGTAACAAAGGTGGTCCTGCATGAGATTCTTCTGGATGTAGATATTTCACATCTCCTTTTTCATGCATTTTTTGGAGACTTGGTTTTTGCAGGCATGCTACACAGATCTGTACCACAAATCCCGAAGCTGTAGAAGACAAGGGGACAAAAGGAACCCGCTGCCCAGAGAGGTCTGTCCCCTTACCAGTTCCGGGATGGAGTATTTGTTTAAAAGAAGGAGAATCCTAAAAACTTGCATCACTTTATCTTTACTGTTTGCCACCCTTGTCACTATTCATAAACTGAAATTGGTGGAGGAAGGGGCAAAAGGCAGCTTGGCATTTCACAACAGGATCATGCATGAGTGGCTACAGACGGACAATAGTTCCTCCAAGAGTAACATCGACGGTGATTCTAGAACTTCTGAAGCCGTGGATTTACCGCCACCCAGGTGGGACATTAACGAAAGCAGATGCCCAGAAAACTCGGCTTTAAGGAGACAACCTTGGTTTAAGCACGTGGATCCGAGATTCCATCAGTTCATCCTTCACAGGCATTGCAGGTACTTCCCATTGCTGCTCAACCACCCGGAAAAATGCCAAGGAGATATTCACCTACTTATAGTGGTCAAGTCCATCATTGAGCAACACGATCGACGGGATGCTGTGAGAAGGACTTGGGGTAAAGAAAAAGAGGTGGATGGGAAAAAAATCCGAACTCTCTTCCTTTTGGGGACCACATCTACAGGGAAAGACCACTGGAACCTCCAAAGACTTATTGAGCAGGAGGACCAAATTTACGGAGACATCCTCCAATGGGATTTCATGGACACCTTTTTTAACTTGACCCTTAAAGAAGTCAACTTTCTAAAGTGGTTCCACATCTACTGCCCCAACGTGGAGTTTATTTTCAAAGGCGACGATGATATTTTTGTGAACACCGAAAACGTTTTAGAGTTTTTAGCCTTTAAGAAAGAGGATCCTCTGGTGCCCAGTTTATTTGTTGGGGATATTATTTCCCGAGCGGTTCCCATTAGAAACAAACAAAGCAAATATTTTATCCCCAAAGAGTTGTACGACAAACCCTACCCGGTCTATGCCGGAGGTGGGGGCTTCTTAATGGCGTCTCCTTTAGCCAAAAGGCTCTTTGTGGCCTCCGAGGGCATTCAGTTGTATCCTATCGATGACGTATTTTTGGGAATGTGCCTGAAATCCGTAGGAGTGGAGCCCAAGTTACATCCCGGGTTTAGGACATTTGGAATCAGTAAGAAGAAATCCAGCGCCATGAATAAGGACCCTTGTTTCTACAAGAACCTGTTGGTGGTCCACAAGCTGAGCTCGCAGGAACTTTTGAAAATGTGGGAGGTTGTCCACCAGGAAAAAATCAACTGTGGTAAAAAAGTTTATTTTTCAAACAAAAACTTGTGATACAAAAAATACAGTGCAGGTAAAATCCAAAGAGAAAACCATATTGTATTTTCTATATTAAATCAACATTCTTCTAAATGAAGATTCACTTATGTGTTTCATTTTTGTGGTGCTTTTACATTTTTTTAGCTTTATTTATAAAAAAAAACATTTTCTTGTTCTCAATAGGAATTTCCAAAGCACTTAAAGGGTTACTCCACTTTTCTGGCAGACATAGCTGGGTATATAGGTTCACTATAGGGTGTATTTATAAAGCAGGGAATCTGACTTTTATTAAAACATTTCCCAGTGGAGAATCTTCCAGGTTTTAATGGTAGTGATTGATTCTACACCAGGATCTGTTTAAGTGAATGTCAGATTTCCTGCTTTATAAAGTAGTTGTGAATCCTATTTGAATGGCACTGCATTTGCTAAAGAATTGCTTTATTTTGACTGTTTTGCCATTTTTGTATCCTTTGCTGCAATTTGCTGCTAATTTCCTGCAGTCACCTACAGCCACTTCATATCTACATGCACTGCAGTTATGGCTGCACGGCATTTCTCAGGGTGGATTTCCTGATGGTGACAGCAATGATTTATGAAAGTTCTCTATGACTGTAGAAGATAGACTATCATGGGTGAACCTGGGTGAGCAACACTGGAATTGATTTTTTTTTTTAAATTGCTTTTAGTTGAGAAATGTTTGAAATCCTGGACCAGATCCATTGCAGATTTGGCGGATCACCCAGGTTCACCTATGATAGTTTATCTTCTCCAGTTTGGAGAGCTTTTATAAATCAGGTCCATTGAGTGTGTTGAACTTGTAGTCTCCAATTAAAGCTTATATGCATAGGCACAATTGTGGGGACAGAGCGTTGTCACCCCATAAACCCCAGGACCATCCGGCATTATTTTGCCCACAGCTGCATGTTTAAAATATAAATAAATATAGTAAGTATTATATTATTATTTTATTTATTTGTATTTTTTTTTTATTTACTTAAAAACTTTACTTAGTTACTATTTGAGTTTTTATCATTGGGTCAACATGTATTGTATCAGTGTAATGCAGTATTTTTATGCTTGTGTATATATTTGCAGGCTCTTGCAGTATCCACTGTGCCCAACTGAAAATAGGGAAATTTGCAGATGGATAAAAAAATATACTTAAAGCAGGGAATCTGACATTCACTGAAACATTCCCTGGTGCAGAATTAACCATTGCCATTCAAACACAGGGACCTGTAGATTATTCATCAGAGAATATTTCAGTGAATGTCGGATTCACTACTTTATAAATAGACCCCATAGTGTACTTATAGACAATGCTGTGTCTGCAGATAACCCTGGCAGCACTCTGTGTTTCTGTACATTTACCATAGTGGACACATAGAGACATCGCACAAACAGGACATGAACCAGAAAATGGCATTATTACTTATTTCACTGCCCAGCTCCAAATCATTACATTATATGGATCCAGAACTGGGCATCCAACTCCATTCCATGAGGACCGGAGGGTACAGGCACTGCATAGGGTATGATAGATGTAGTTGGGGATCATTTATACAGGTGCCTTGCATTACCCGATGCATTTCCAGCACATGCATTGGTGCTCTAGACCAGTGGTCACCAACCGGTGGTCTGTGAGAAAATGTTAGACATTATTTGCAATTTTTATGATTTAATAATATTAAAACAAAAATAATATTCTAATAAATTCTTATATTCTGAATGACAATTTTCGCCTTTACATTGCACTAAATTCACGAACTGTGCTAGAGATGGAAAAACAAGGGAGGCGCAGCGTGACGTCAGTGTAGTGTTAAGTTGTATGAGGCAACCATTGCCGAGCCGTACGCTTCAGTATTGTTTCCACCATTACAACAGTCACCCCGCTCCGCCAATACCAATTCTCATCTGATTGTTTTATTTTATTTGTTTATTTCTCAGATGCTTTTAGGTAAGTATGACCTTAGCTGTGTATTTTCTTTATCTGTTATATTTAATGGCATCAAATAGTTTGACTTTGATAACTATCATTTCTTGTTTGGTCTTAGATTGGAATGAAATAAACCCATAATGAGTGAGAAAAAGCAAAGAAATATTTTACATTTCTTTATTAATTCCAAAGATAATGCAACTAATGATAACAGTAACAATAGTAATACTTCACTTACCTGTGAGCTGATCAATGAATCAGAGCCGCCACAGTCCTTGTCAGCACCATTAGGAAGATCATTATTTTACAAATGTATTTATCTTTTTATAAAAATTATATTCACGGTTCACAGGATTTAAAATTAGGAATTATTTGGTCTGTGAGGTCTGAAAGCTTGGCGACTACTGCACTAGGTCGCCATTGAATATTGGCAGCCAAGATTCACCCAGTGCAACACTGGGCTGTGTATTGCCATGTGCAGGACTTTACATTCAGCATGCACTACCCGTGCAATGCACACAAACATGCATGTCAACAAGCTGGGGTTTCTACAATGTACAGTTCTCAAAGACTGGAGAAGATAGACTATCATGAGAAAACCTGGGCGATCCAGCAAACCTTTATGGATCTGGTCCAGGATAAAAAAAACATTTGCCAACTAATAGCAAATGGTTTTAAGAAATAAATTTCAGGTTTGTTGGATCACCCAGGTTCACCCGTGATAGTCTATGTTTCCCAATCTTGGAGAACTTAAAAAAAAACATCCCTAAGTATGAATGGAGTCTAAGGGATGGGTTAAAACAGGGGTCAGCAAACGTTTTTGGCTACTGGGCCATTTCAGGAGCTCAAGAAGGCACACTAGGCCGGACTCTCTCTCGAGTCCCACACTGATGGCTCTGCCCCCACCAGGAATGCCCTTGAAGGGAAATCCCTCTCTTCCGCAATGCAAATGGAGGAGAGGTAATGTCCCCTTACCCTGGCGGCGGAAGTGTAAACGCCGGCCGCGGCATAGGGAAAGGAGGCATACCAAAGAGACTCAAGAGCCGCAGGTTGCCGACCCCTGATGGCTGGGATTAGGCCGATCGACCAGGCCTAAAGGCCGGATTTTGCCGACCTCTGGTTTACAGAATCAGAAAATGATGGTGTATTTGGTGGGGGGTAATAGGGTACAACTGTTCTGACCTAGGACCTGACCTCTCTCCCTTTTTTTAAGGCATATGTATGGCCCATAATAATGCTATAATTAGTTTAAAATATATGACATACTTTTACAACTCTAAATACATAAAAGAAAAAAAAAGGACAAATCCAAAAATGGATCTGATTATAAATATTATCAGCTAAGATTCACGCAGTATTGATACATTTGTTATTTTGGAATCAATTAGAAAATATGTGAATTTACATAATAAAATGTAATGTAAAAGTTACAATCAAAATGGGTAAAGGTGGGGTGAATATAATTAAATAAATAAATATAAAAAGATCACATAAGGATCTGGTAAATTATATATATATATATATATATATATATATATATATATGAACTGAAAAATAAACTTAATTATAAAGAGTTATTATTTAGGTTTAAAAAGGTTTCTACAGACAGATGTGTGGGAGAGTATAATAGAACTGATTGAAATGTTTGGACATTTGACATTCCCTCAAACATTCCCTAGTGGGAATCAATTACTGCCACTGAAACACAAGGACTTGGAAGAATGTTTAGGGTAATGTATGATTCCTTACTTTATAAATAGAGCCCTTTGTGTAATTGTGTTTCATTAAGTGTTAGACAAAATTACCAGGATTAGCCAATCAGAATTCATCATGGCAGTGATGTCATAAAAAGATCATTATTAAGGATTCTATTGTGTGTTGGATTAAAGCAGAATTATAGTTCTGCAAGAAAAGATTTGCAATCATTCAGGTTCCTTATTGCAGAAGGGCCAGGCCATGTATCTTTGCAGTAAATCCCTATTACCTGCTGATTGCTGTTCTCTTTTAAGAAAACGCTGAGCTGTGTGAACTCTGAATGAGCATGTGCATGAATTACAAAATCCCGACTGGCCAATCAGAATGGCTGAAGTTCCGACTCCCAGGAAGAGGAGTGAAAGAGGGTGACAGGGGAGTGTATTAAAAAAATGCAATCAGGCAGGTAAGATTATTTTATTGCAGAAAAGACCTTGCCTGTCCCTTCTGCTATAAAGGACCTGCCTAGTCACAATTTTCTGGAAAAGGGTTTAGTTCCATGTAGGAACACTTCTTGAATTATTGAAGAGACCATCCTATATTTTAGATATCAGTGGCCAATGTAGCCAGCAGTGGGCCCCTGTGCAGAACTGACTTGGGCCCCTCAGTCATATAACTTGGGGCCCTTGAGGAGGCCCCTGTTGGCTGAGAAGGTCCAGGGCCTTATGGAGCAGCACACTTTGCATCTCTCTATGTGCATCCCTGCAGTGCAAATAAAATTGCAGTATACAGTATATATAGTATTTTTTTTTTTTTTTACCAATTGGGTCAAAAAGAGTTTTTTTTATCTCCCTTTAGTGACCACCATCCAATCCCAATCCTTCCATACAGATCCAGTAAGTTTTTATTGATCACAGTGAATGTTACATAGCCAATGACCACCTACTGTAAAGAGAATTAGGTCAGTGTTTCTCAGCCAGAAGTTGCTAGGGATTCCTTGCGCAATGAGAAAATTGTTTAAGTGACACCAATGATCTTTTTGGCTTTCTGTAAGAGTGACATTCTTCCCAATGGCCAGAAATGTAAGAGGGATTCCTCCCACTGACCACCACACTAATATATTGTGAGCTGTGAATATACTAATTATACCTGGCCATGTGAAAAAGCCTAATCTAGTGGTTCCCCTATGATACAGTTGGGTTTGTTCTTTATATACAAATCCCATTGATGATTATTAGCCCTGATGAAGAGGGGCTGAGCACCTGAAATGCGTTATGATAATTATATAATAATTACTGGGATCATCATAGACTTACCAGACTTGTCATGATGATCTTGTGCTGCTCTCCTCTTTCTACAACACCTACTTCTAATATTCCAAAGAGCTATCCTGAATATTTGGTGTTTAAACACTTTCTATATATCAAAAATAGTACTAAAAAATGCTCCAACAATGCTACTGTATCAGGTCCTGCCATACAATAAAGTCTGCACCAACGATGGCATTTCCTGGGGGAAATTCTTCATATAATTAATTAAGGCTCCATTTGAGAATGAGGCGTTAGAGTAGACCTGCTAAATGTCAACTTCTGTCCTGTACACTCTGCAGTTATCTCAAGTGTTGCTTGAGGTTTTCTCTACTCTAGAATCCCCCCATTTATTTAGAAGAGGAGGGGGGGGGGGGGGGGTTCTGGAGTTTAAAAATGCTCCCTGACCAAGGTTGACAATGCTTTTCTTCCAAGCACAGTAAGTAAACATTGCCACCCCTGGACAGGAAGTGCAAAACTAAAAGGATCATCAGAGGACAATAAAGGAAAAAAAAGAAGAAAAAAAAATAATGCAGCCACTACATATAAAGAACAGGTAATCTGTGACATATTATACATATAAAGTATAATAATCTGAATAATTGAATCAGGAGCCAGTCAGAGCCCCTAAGGGCTGCCTGCAAACCTTTCCCACGAGGAATCTAAAACTACCCCTGGAGAACCAAAAATACAACCAATCCCAGACCTGCCCACTGCTATCTCTTGAACCAGCAATCTTTATTGCACATGAAGTTTACAAAAACCACTTCCATATCCTCTACTGACGCGTTTTGGTCCCTAGGGCTTAGTTGTGGTGCAATTCTTTTACAACGAATCCCCAGTAGGGGGAGTGCTATTTTAAAAGTTGTCAAGGAAAAAAGGGCATTTGATGGGTTTGGAGTGGTGGCAGGAGAGAGGGGTATGGGACTTGTAATGGCACTTGGGGAGTGTAAGTGAACTATACTTCCCATTCCATGCCACTATGCTGATCTTTTGTCTTCAATACGTTCAGACCTGGAACAAGCAAGGGTTAAACAGGCCTGACTTCACTCCCTGCATTCTTGTTCCAGGCCTGAGAAAAGATATTCAAAACATAAGCCAGGCAAATAGCATTGTCAGGAGGAGGCCACCAATAGCAGCCTTCGTATTTCCCATGCCTCCTTTAATTCTGGTTCCTGGGCTAATGACTGCATCTCGGCGGAGGTAATGATTTCCCATACAGGTGAATGCTATCGGTGATATCAGCAATCTGGCAGAGAGATCCATGGAGGATCCGTTTTTCTGTGGTGCTGAGTCATCGGCCCGAACAAAGCAGAGAGGACTGGATGATAAGATGTGAATGAAATGTCTACAATACAAAGTTAGCCAATGTTTAATTCTACAGACTTGGCATTGTTCTCTAACATCAGATATATCCCGCACTTTGCTCACATCCTTACACGTATTGGCAGCGCAGTGATTGTGTCACACATACTGATGGATGGGAAATATCACTTCCATTT
Source organism: Pyxicephalus adspersus (assembly GCF_032062135.1). Taxonomy (NCBI): domain Eukaryota; kingdom Metazoa; phylum Chordata; class Amphibia; order Anura; family Pyxicephalidae; genus Pyxicephalus; species Pyxicephalus adspersus. The sequence goes on from NC_092868.1 coordinate 47,745,474, forward strand.
GTTCTGCTGATTTGTGGATTTGGCACTTGTTTTGGGAAAATTCAAGCACAATGTCATTTACCATTGGATGCCTGATGCTTGTTTTTAAACCACAGGTGTGCAAAAAAAATTGTGCTATAAAAGAGGACTTTCTCCGTGTGTGAAAGCAGTGGTCTCTCCACAGAGGTCTGACACACATTGGTGAGTCAGAGCGAGAGTTTCCCAATCAACAAATAGGAGTTGTGATGGTTACAGAGCTATTGGTCTGGCTCAGCAGGGGGTATCAGACCTCTGCTGAGAGGCCACTGCTTTCACTCACAGGTCTTTCTCCACAGAATGCTGGTAGGGCACAGGGTTAACTATCTGTGGTTTCATTTCTAAAAGAAACTCCCTCTTAAAACCTCACAAATGCCCATAATTTGGAGGGACTGTCCCTTATCATACTTCCTAATGGTTCTTGATTTAGAAGGACTGTACCTCTTTATTCCCCTAGCTAATAATTTGGAAGGACTATCCCTCTTCATACATCTCAACCATTCATGATTTGGTGGGACCGTCCCTCTGATTGATATATTTATTATTGAATGTCATGATTTGGCTTCTATTTGCCTTTAAAGCTCTCCATGGGTTCATCCTAGATTCAGAATCCCATTCATTTACCAGCTTCTCTGGAGCTTCCTCTATGACCACCTCAACACTCTTCCCCTTCCCCTCCTCCAAATTGTACTTTGATAGATGACTGCAGGGCATATACTGCCAACATTCTCTTTATTTGGTCACCTCCCCGCCCCCCAGTGTTGATTGGACAATAATAAAGCGTTCATACCAATAAGTGATGAGGTTGCCCTTTTATTGTTAGTTTAGCCCTGTGCAGTGCAGCAGAATCTGATTGGCTTGCAGAGCTGAATTTTCCTAGTCTGGTGGGCAAGCTAATATAAAGACAGATGTCAGGTTATTACAGCGGCAATATTTACTCCATCAATTCTACTTAATCCTGATGTTACCTGATGCCACCTTATTGGCTCAAAGTCCTTCTCCTCCTCATCCAGTCTGCTGTGGACAGCTAATATGAAAACACATTTAGGTACTTGTATTAGCTGTATGTAAAAACAGCTAAAAGAAATATATAACTACATGAAATGCTCCTTTTTTTAATATCTATCCAGAGTTCAGCTTTAAATCTCTGCCATGTGAGTTTTACTTGCCTCCAAATAAAGAGTCCCTGCCGCCATCCCTGGGGAAACCGTCAAGCTGCAGATGGATCTGAAGCAAAAGTGACACCCTCAATAAACGCTCGTCAGGTCACCGTCCAAAAGGCCAAGTCATTTCCTTGGCAAAAACCTCATCTGGACAAATTTTCCTCCTCTGAGCGCAGTTTAGGCCGGTCGCACAGGAGAAGCGGCCAAAACAAGCTGTCAACATCCACCGGCTTTTTACTGTCGGAATTTAAAGGGACATTCGAGCCAAGCAATTCCTAAAAATGATTATTGAAATGAAACAGGCAGCAGCTGACTCCATGTTCTGATGTCTCTTTAATGGTGCTGGTTAACAATCAATCACTTCCTGTAAGCTTAGGGTGTCATGGACCCGCCCACCAGGAGATTTGCCATTGGGTGCAGGAGTGAGGAGCACTTACCCATGTGTCATGTGACCACATGGAAAACTTATGGCAGTGCTGGAGGTTGGCATTTACCCCACCCCAGGGACACAACTTGCAATATGTAATGAATAGTCTCCTGCAGCACAGAATGATGGGACAAAATACAATGCAGACCTACTAGCCTCAAGTAATTTTTTCCTTTTCCCAGGGTCAGCCCACCCAAATCTAATTTGTAGCCTCTGGTAGATGGTGGTGAGTGAAACCCCCATTGCAATTCCCTGGGCATGCCATTGGAAAGATCTCGTCAGATCTGCACACAGTGCCCATCATCAAGGGTTCCCATTCTTTCCATTGAATTCTTCATTTGTTTTAACGAATTGTGCATGTAGTGGGAGGAGCCATGACACACACAGGTGGGCGGGAACATCCATAACTCCCAGGTGGTCAGGAGCAGAGTTTTGATATGATAAAATAAAATCAGCAAGGAGATCCCTGTACTACAATATTTGTTACATAAAGGATCTCAGGGGCTGACTCAGCCCACCAGGACCCCTCTAAAACCTAAATATCAAGTTGGGTGGTCAAACCCTTTAATAAAGGCATCATGCATAAAATGTTCGATACCTCTATTCATATTTCAGTAACAGGATGATGTATTATAACGTAAGAGTTCTCGGAGACTCTTTTAGATCGTTATTCTCCTCATGACAAAGGAAATATGGAAAATTTCCCTTTGGAAAATATGAGACGCCGCAGGGGATGGCGGTGATTTTACCACCAATCTGCAGGTCTGTGCTGAGCCAGAAAACTATAAAGACGTAATGGTGGCTGGGACCACTTCTATCACCCCCAAGTTCCCCTCAAGTTGCATGAGTGCTAGAACATTGGTCAACCTGAACCGGCATTACATGCACTGGACCATTCACTGAGCAGAAATCAGTGTTGGCTGATTGGCAAAAAATTCAATGATCCATTAAAATACTAGTAATAATAATAATAATAATAATAATAAATCAAGCGGACATTTACCTATTTAGGTTCCAATCACATGTATGCATTGCAGAAAAATGCGAGCATTATCAGGCATTACTGCATTGCATCTTTTGCTAAGTGCAGGGCATTGTAGCACCATTCATAATATTAAATGCTACTCCAATGCACTATAACACACTGACGTAAACATTCTGTACGTTGTGATGCACTATGTTAAAAAAGTATAACAAAATGCGTTGATGTGCAGGGCATTGTAGCACCATTAATTTTAAATATTACTCCTATGCACCTAGGAAAGATCCCACAATGCACTTTTATCTCAATGCACCATAACACTCAGATGCACACTCTGTACGTTGTGGTGCACTTCATTAAAAAAAATGCAATACAATAAAATGCGCTCTTGTGGCCAATTCAAACTACCCTAACGAAATGCAAGTTAACATGCAACGTAATGCAATATGTGCACTCCGATGCACCCAAAACATCAATGTGATGGTTCCCAGAGGTGAGGATCAGACTGTCTTCTTTGTGAGCAATCCAGATGTACAGCGATTGCAGTCTTAGCAGTGAATATTGATTAAGCATGCACAGTAAATCAGCATTTTGTATCATATTTAGAATATCCATTCATGCATTTATTAAAAATCCCTTCTTTCAAATAAAATTTGCATTGGGCAGACATATTTCCTCTTTTTATACCCAGGTTCTGCTTTGTAGACCTAGTGGTTGTGCTCATTCTAAGATTCATTGGGGAGTGATACAGCCTGTTCACTAAGCAAAGTGAATGAATCATTCATTTAGCCTAGTGAATGTGGTGACTTTAGCCAAAAAAATTGTTATACTAACAATTGCAAGTTTTTTTTTTTTACCTTTTGTACACGTGATTGGATAATTTTTCCAAAGTTAATTTGCACCACAATCACTAATCTAAGTATAATATTCTCTGCAGAATATCTTTGCTAAATGAACATTTTAAATTTGGGTAAATCAAGCCCATTGCTGTGGATTAGCTCTAGTAGAAGAACTGATATCCGAGGAAGCAGATACTATTTGTGAAACGCGTTGGATGTGCATTGAGATTATACAGCAATGTAACCTTGTTTTCATGTTTCTAAAATTGTAATAATAAATTTTGTGATGATGTTTTAAGAAATAATCTGATAAAGTTATGTCTAGCTAAAAAGTCCAGATTTGGTATTTCTTGTTTTCTGTAATATTTGGGATGTTGGCAGCTAAATCAAAACATTTTGAGCTGAGCATGCACCTCTGTGAGTGAACAATTAAAAAAAAAATCAATTCTAATAATACTTTAAAACTAGAAATAACCAAAAAAAAACTTTAACTTTTTAAGGTAATAAATGATAGCTTGAATCTGATATGTTGCAGTGGGTAGACAACACCCCCCAATCGCTTGACAGTGTACAAATCATTATACCAGGTTCCTGCACCAACCTAAATCATAGCATGAAGCCGTCACAGCAGAAGCTGGTCTGTGCATTATGAACAAGTCACTTTGAAATTTTTCGGGCCAGGGATTTCCGTGCAGCTTTGGAAAGGTATAAGGAGGGCATTCATGAGGGCATGAAATGTCTCTCTATATACAATGCTGTGCTGTGCAGACTGAAATACCTTTCTTGAAATAATACAGTAATGCTGATACATCAAGATTTCTCCTGGAGATATAGAACTCCTTCTAAGCTTACCTGTTATACTCTTATATTTTGATTGATATTGTTTAATAAATGCAACCAATATGTGTTTAAATCATGGTCATGGGTTTTAGATTGACTTTATATTGGAAACTCCTACTGAGTTACCAATATGAGACAGAATGCTGTCTCACATTCCAGCGGTCATTCTGCAACCTTTATTCATCCATGCATTTTTTGAATGCTTCATTTAGATTCCACAATATCCTGCAAGTTGAATACTTCCATCTATGGGACATAGATATTACACAATCTTCTCCTCAATGTGCATTGGCAAAATTTGGACCAACCATCTATTATCTCAGAATGTAAGTCTCTACCTCCCCTTAGGAAGCCATAGGGCGAAACGCATCGGGCATGGGACGACTGTGCTTAAGCCACTGCTATTCCAGTGTAATGTGTACTAAAGCCCCCTTCTGTACATTTTATATTCTTATGAACAAATTTTGGGGTTGGCAAATGCAAAAACATCCTGTATACAAATTTGGAGTGAAGAACCTGATCTACTTCCTACATCACTTTATATGGTGCTTGAAGCTTGATAGATCAGTGTGCAGGTATATTTTAAGCATTTGAGACTCAAGGTGAATGTAAGCATTCTGCCGAAGGCTCCACTTCTCCCATTCGCTTTCACACATGGGTGCAGCAGATTGTGGCACAGAATGTGCGGTTGCTTTTGGAAGGACTGCACTAGATGCAAATGTATTATCTGTGGTGCCGTTAGGAGTAGCTTGCTATGCACCAAAGCAGCCAATTGTGCATATTTATACCACAGGTATAAAAAAAAAAGGTCCTAACTCCCAATCAGCGGAGCTAATATTTATCAAAATAGGGCCACAATTGTGTTCTGTAATCAACACAAAACACAGAAATATCCTCTAATTTGAATCAGCACAGGAATTCTGCCTTCTTATACCCTTGTGGGATATTATATTCTGTTATTGGTGATCATTGCAGTCTTACAATGACTGAACCTCTTTCTGTATGTTCCATCACTGTACACTGTATCCTCCCAATGATGCACAAAGCTGAAAATGTTGGGGAGTTCCTTTGGACAATGATCCTTTGTCTTATCCCCCTCCCTGTTTGCAGTAGGAAAAATCTATCCAACCTCCCCAGGCTCCGTTTGGGACTTGTATGTCTAGTCTGTGGACGGTAATGTTATTTTATTAATACCGGCTCACTAAGCCAAGAGTATGGTGTCATCAAGTTGTGATTAATAACAAGGGTCGGTGACTTATGAAAACCAGTGTGTGGAGAGGGGTGATTTCCATGGCCAAGTGAGAATACAAATGTCTTGTGCCCATCCCTGGGTGGGGGGGGGGGGGGGGCAGTACGGTGTGTGGACCATGTCTCCCGTATGGTGGGCTCAGTCCTGTGATGGGAGAGTGGGAGGGTTCTGGGATTATGACATCACTCAGGGGGGAGTTTCTTCCCCTTAGAGTGACCCACGGCTCCCCACACATGCGCGGTGCGGGAGTCCGTATATTTAGTGGTCCACAAGTCCCCAAAGCTTGGCAACCACTGTATTAATAGACATTAAAACAAGAAATGTAACGTGAATCGAATCATATCAGCAAACTTTCAGAACAATTGACAGGGGAATCATTTATAAATGTACCCCAGAATACTCCCGGAAGTAATCAGTACCAGAAATGGTTAAAGACCAAAGGAGAAGCCTAATTCACAAAGCTAATGTCACACATCAGAAACAAAGCTGATCTGAGACTTGCAGACCTCTCACCTGCTGACTAATATAGGTCCTACTGTGCCAGTCTCAGCCCAGCCTGCCTATCAGTCCTCCAAATAGCGTAATTGTGCTCTGTGTTTCTTCTTGTGCCTGTGCAGTCAGTTTCCTAGCCAAGGCTCCAGTTCACAAGTTCCAGTAGGCCTGTCAGCTGTCCCTTCTGGTGTTGACCTTGGCTTATCCCAGACCTTGTTTGTTTGCTGCCTGCCCTGACCCTTGGCCTGTCTCCAGTTACTAATTGTCTGTCATCTTGGTACCTTGTATTGACGTACCACTGTATTCCCTCCTGATCAGTTTCTATTTACACAGGTAAGTTGGAGGGCTGCAATCTGGGAATGGTCTGCAGCTAAGTCAATTGTTCTTGTGAAGGGCTCTTTATGTCCTTACAATTGCCATGCTTACGGTCAACATAGAAGGTCCACACTGTGACTCAAACACACTGGGATCCAGGTCCAATAACGTGAAATATCTGGTCACATTGCTAGAATTAAGATACATTACTCATTTTTCCGTTAAAGTTGTGTGAATGAAGTTTTGGAAATTCATAAAAATCAGGCTGTGGTGTGGCTCTCCTCTTATCTTTTTTCTTTTAAACACACAGAAATGTCATCCAGTATGTTGTGACTCTAAAGCCTGGCCAGCACAAAGCTGGCACAACAAAAAATATTAATTTTAGTAATGTAAGATGACTATAAATGCCAATCCCCCCCAGAGTTATTATATAGTTAGCAGGCACATGCCTTTTGGTGGAGAAGACAAGGAGGAAGCTTTTCCTTGTAAAGTTTTAAGCCACCCATTGATCTCATATGATCAGCATATAGTCATCTCAAACTTTACAAATTGCTGTAATATCCTACAACGACATAATGATCAACTATGGTTTCCCCTGAAAAGTTTTCCCTAGACTTGTAGAAACATTAGATTGTGAGCCCCTTTGAGGGACAGCTAATGACATAATTATGAACTTTGTACAGTGCTACATAATATGTCAGCGCTAAATGAATACAAGTTTTTTATAATCATTATCTCTAAATGCTTGTGTTTATTTCGAGAACCCCATATAAAGGAATAATAACAGTAAAAAAAAGCCCTTTTGACTCTCTATCTTGTCAGAAGGTTGTGCATAGATACAGAGGTGGGCATAGGGAGGTGCAAAGTGTGCCGCTGCACAAGGGCCCCACACCCACCTCAGTTCAGTGGGAGTGGAAGGGGGGGGGGGGGGGGGGAACGGGCTTAGTCAAAGAATAACATCTGAATTTTGAATGTGGTGTTGTAGATATGTTTTCTCCTATCCCAGACAACCTCCCTGCCAACCAGTTCTGCCCCAGTCTCACCCCATACGTACACATTTATAGATACATAAGCAAATAGGATCTATAAAAGTGTAGTTGTGAGGCGAGACTGGTTATACTGTATAGTATCAAGTTCTTTCTGCATTTATACTTCCATTTTTAATACAAAAAGTCAGTAACACAGCATTATAAAGTTAACAAACCCACTTATGAGTTGAATGACGTCCAGCTTCATTCATCCCACGTGTCGTTAATTCATGGTGTCATACCCCCGGCCCCTAGGAGCAGGACACTACAGCACCCTGAACTTATAGTAAAAAGAAGTATAGATCACTGTCTAGTGCTAGAAAAGGGGCAAGAAGGTAAATGACCCTGTATGTCATGTGGCCAGCCACCTTTAAAAGTATAAAACATATAAAAAAAAAAAAAAATAAAGACCTGCAGGTGGAATAATCCAAGAAAGTTTTGCATTGGATTGGGGATATAAAAGTAGAGGATAAAGGAGGTTACAGATCATAGGAATGTAGTTTTCAATACTTCAGGGAGTTTCATTATAGCTTTGGCTTCCCGAGTGGGTATGATAACACTGAGAAACTCCACCCCATCACAGTAATGGCACCATTTCTGTACACCATGAGCTCTAAATACATCTTTACCCCCTTCTCTAAACATGACCACTGTACATTTTGCCCCTTTAAGAGGACCACACACACCTCCTAATAGCAAACCCTAACCATTGGCCGTCACTAGAGCAGCAGCATACTAATGTGATCTTGCTGCTCTCCCATCCCATGAGCACCATTCTCATCAGCATTTGTGCATACAACAGGGTCTAAATGGAAGTAATAAAAGCCCGCCAAGAGCCATTAAGTGACCTCATAGGATGACCACTTTGTGATAGTTTACTAGTTAATGACATTACAATTCCTTCTTTAAAAATATATATATTTATTTTAATATGAATTTACATTTGCTTACATGCACCATATATTACACCAGAACACACACAAGTATGTTTTAAATAAACAAAAGCCATGCAGTGAAATGATTTGTGCACATCATTACAGCAGCATTTGTGTAAGACTCTACATGGAGAAGGAGGTCTAGCCCTGGATAGAATGATCTATGGCCACCTATTTCCAGGGGTAAGTATCAGTCCCATTTAGCATTATCTTGTGAATTTCAGTACATAGGAATGTAGACAATACTCTGAATTATTTTATTCATAGTCAGCCTGCCCAAATATTGATATTTTCAACCAGTTATTTTATATTACTCAAGAAATATATTGGTTAGGTTTCTATTCTTGAGTTTGAGGGTCTGCACACCAGCTGTGACCATTATGAAGGGCCCAAATTTCCATTCTGGACCTTTTAGTTATTATGTAGAACATGCCAAGTAAAAATGGAACACACACATTTGGATAGAACACCCAGGGGAGGAAGAGCTCCCAGTTGGGGTATCCAACACATAAGAGGTTAGGGATGACTTGGCCCACTGAGATACTCTTATAGCTAAAATCCTCATGTTTTACAAGTGCATCCATACCCATTTATTAAGAGTCAAATAGCAATCAATGGAACAGCTTAATGAAAAACAGAGCAGGCTGATTTGGGAATGTTGGTCTTGACTTTTTACAGGGATCAAATAAGTGCCCTTAGAGGGGCTATCAATTTGATAATGATATGTTTTCCAACTGGAAAATTTCCAAGCCGGTCAGGCCAGATCCTTTACTTTGGAGAAGGGTGAAAGATGAAACGAAATTATTGAACAAGACTCTTGTGATGACCTAGCGATAAAAGAAATACTACCCAATTGTAAGATCTTCCCTAGATCGGTCTGTTATAACTTAGTGGTTCACCAAGCTCCCACTGCTTTACGGGCACACAATGTAACTCAATATCTGTATATTATTCCAGGCCTGGGTTAGGTGGCTACTTGGCAGATCATACATTCCATTAAAGCACAAATGTGGTGCCCAATTCTTTTGCACAGTATTTACAAAAGGTTGCTGCTCTAATTATGGGCATGGGTTGGGCACTTAGGCAGTAGGCTTCAGGCAATTCACCTGAATCAGAATCTCATAAGTGAAAATTACACAGCTGCTTTCAAAATGTCAACATCCTGGCTGGGTGAATAAGGTGTTGCATGTCTACTGACAAATTCTGCAGAACTTGCCTTACCGTGGAAGCAGGCAAACATTTCTCTGCCCTGTAAAGTGATTTGCAAGAGCCACAAAATAACTGTTAATTAACTATTAACTGGCAAATGTTTTCATTCCTCGATCAGATCCATTTCAGGTCCGCTGGATCACCAAGTTCTCCCATATTAGTCTTCATATTAGCTTTAATAAATCAGGCTCAAAGAGAGTTCATGAAAAGTGATCGGGAAGACTGACCAAGTTTTCCAGTAAAATCAACCATATAATATATATAGCGGCTCTGGTTACGTTATCATCAAAACAAATGATTTTTTTTATTAAAAAGCTTTAATAAATTTAAAATCAAATAAATACAATATAAATAAAATAAATGCCTAATTCAAATAAGCTAATCAGTGTAAGGTACCACAACACATTGCGTACATTAAGAACTGAATGAAGTTTACATTTACCTGCCTGTAACAGCCAATCAGACTGTGTTATCCCTTCAGAGGAGGTTAAAAAAAAAATAACAGATGGATTATTACAATCTGCTACTGGCAACAAAGAATATAGGAATTTATTAGCCAAATGTGGCTTGGTAAATCATTTAACCCAACAATTGATACAAAGCTACAGGAAAACTTTATGTGGTGGATGATCTCTAAAACTGGACAATACAAAGTCTTGAGCCTTAACTGCCTCATCTCTTATGAGCTAAGTTTTCTACATTCTGAATTATGAAAATTGTTGAGGGACTTTGGGTTGTTTAAGGCTTTCCAGATGGTTAATCAGTGACCCAATCCAACATTAATGAACTTATAAAGGGATCTTTTAAACTCTTTACAAGTAACAAAAGGTCGCTGTAAAAGTGTACAGTCCAATATATCAAAGTATTGACATCCCTCCATACTTCTTTGAGACTTCCGTCCAGGTCCTTCGTATTTATTTCTTGAACATTTTGGATTGAAAAGACTGTAACTAGGGGTTTGGTGTGGTCTTGTTTATTCAGAGAACCACCTAGGGGCATTTTTTGCTTTAAATGAGCCTTTCCAGAGTTATTATACTCTTAAAATATAACCTCACAGACAGTCTATTATATGTCTATAAGTGATATGGCAGCATTCCCCCCAGCCCCTTTTAGCTGGTTGGACCACCTGGCACTTTTCAGTTACCACCCGGCTGTTTTTGGGTGCTTCCTGAAATGTTGGGTCATGATACAGGGACACCTGATAAGTGGGTCATCATACAAAGATGATGGAAAATTGGGCATACTAATAGGATGAGCATTAGAAAATTGGAACAAAGTATAGTGGGCGGTAGAAAGAATTATAGGGGGGTCTGGAGTCCTATGGAAACAACAGCTAGGGAATACTACATTTGTTATGTGTTGCCCCACCACTTTTTGACCACCTGCGCACAGCTTCTTCCTACCCAACATTGTAACAAATACTACATTTTATTGCTCAGACACTTTACAATGGTCACTTATCCAGTTAGTGTTGTTTGTGTCAAGTATCATATATTAGCATTGATTTTATAGGTACGCTTGTGGACTTTACCTTATTTTAGCGTACTTCTAGAAGCAAAAAAGGACATCGTAGGATTGCATGTTGAGGCGTGGTGTATATATGGTGTTACAGTATAGTATATATATTTATTCTCACACATATACACTGTACTGTAAGGTCTCTTCCCTAGAACAGTTTTGCTCCCACCATAAAGAATAGTGTTTAGTTAGCACAATAATATATATCCCTCACTGTTGCAGTAAATAAACCACCCTTGATCTGATCTTGTAACTTCAGTTATATATTGAAAGAGATAAAAGCCTCAAACATTACAGTGAATTTCAGGATGTGCACTGGAATAAAATTGAGAGGAGAATGTAAAAAAAATAGTTTTTGAATTTTTAAGTGCTTCCTCATACAGCCAGTTAGCCGGCAGTTACACCACCTTCCAGCCGCCAATCTACCACTATGCTATTTCTCTATCACCAAAAACAATGAGAGCGTTTCATTGGTGAGCAGTGGCAGGCAGTGACAAAAGTTCACATTAGAGTTTGCATTCTCAGAAACTACTTGCAGCATCTTGAAGTCTTCGATTCAATTCACTGCCTGGACAAACACATCTGCCTGTTATCCACCAGCATCTTTGTTGGAAACTTTGCTGTATTTACCTGTAGTTCTGAAACAACACTGCTTTACATACATCTGTGAGAACAAGCTCTATAGCTGAATTTCATAAAATATATTGTTAACAATTGCATGTAAAAGCTGCATAATGTGACCTAAATATAGAAAAGTTGCACAGTAGCCTTGATATTAGTTCCTTTTTCCCGTCTGTGGTTAGAGTGTTAGGCCCTGAAAAAAATCTAAAGGGAGATTCCAGAGCAACTGGAAATTACGATGAGGTTGGTGTACTAGACGAGTAAAGATTGCTCAGTGACAAATGGTAATGTCAAATAAATGTTTGCTTAGCTGAAGCGGTGTTCACCTTACTATATTACCCTATTTATCACCTTTTTATATATATATATATTAGATCACATGCAAACACTTTCACGTGTATTACTGTGTATGGGGCTCTTTGCCTAGATCTATATTGGGGTAATTTATAAAAATAAATAGAAGAATCTGCGGAATAAGGGGTGTTGTCTGCAGCAATGAAATACTATTTATATCTTGATGCACACAACAGGATATAAAAGCTGAGATCTAATTGGGCAACGGCTTCATTTCTACATAAAAACACCTGTGCAATAGAACAAAGATTTCCCAGAGCTCCAGTCTTATATATTGCTCATCACAGAATAACACATTTCATTCTCTTACACATCTTAAATAAAATGTGATTATAGAAATTGTAGCTCACAATCAGGTGAACCTAACAAGAGGTGAATGATAAAAACATTATCGTCAGTGACTGGCGACAGGAAAGCTGCGGCTTCCTTTAGTCTTTTGGACGTAGTCGGATCTGCCGTGTTTCAGTAAAAGAATGAATCAGCCACCACTTAGTCATCGCTTTGGCTGTGGTTTGCTTGTAGTCTTATTGAGGCCAGCTCTTGGTGCTGGGATTTTACTGCCTGTGATGGATGGTCGTTGCTTTGCTCCTGAAATCCCCGTTTTAGTTATGGTGGATCCTCCCTTCAGTCCCCCTAAAGAAAAAACAAAATCAAGGTGAGAATTATAAAGAGAAATGAAGTATGGTATGGAAAGTAATGGTTCTGTGTGTATCTCCATGTGCTAATTCTAACATTACCAGAAGCACTGCTGTGAGTATATACCGATAGGGCAATAAAAAGTTGTTCCATCACAGGCGCCACCATGTTTCTTTTTCATGTTTCTGATCTCAGGGCATCTTGATTGGCCAGGCCAGGTTGATGTACCTCCAGTGCAGGTATGCAGGAGTTCATGTAGTCCTGGCACCGGCAGCGGAAACCAGGACATGCCGCGTAATCTGGCAACCAACAGTGAGCTGCACATGTGCAGCTAAGACACTTTTGACAGGTAGGTAACAATGCTTATTGTAGAAGTGACCTCACCTGTCCAAATAAAATCCCTGCCTGATCCAATATTTTTAAAGTGGAACTTTAGTTTAAAATATATCTGCAGTGGTCATTAAAACAAAAGTGCTACTGCCATGAGCGTCCCTGTAAAAACCCCTTCTATTTCCTATTATTGAACAATTGATCCTTATACTATTCTGAGCCACTGACCCTAAAAGCACTGAAGTCAAGACACTAGAATTTTAAAGTTTAATGCTGAGCAATGACAGCTTTTGTATATTTTCCCCGAACAGGTTAATAATTAAATTAAAAAATGGCAATGTTGGGTGTAGCTGTCATTTTCTAAATCAAAGTTCGTTACTGTCATGAAATCACCTAAAAAATTTCTTGTCTAGAGAATTTCAGAAGCTCGGATAACAGTGTTTTGTACAGACGCCGATTCATACTGCAACTTTACTCAGTTGTTTCACTTGATAACGGAAAGAAGCTTAGCACCGAAAGTAAATCACTTGTAAACAGGTGTTGCTGACATAAAAAGCCTTCATGTGGTTTGCTGTAAGACACATTAGAAAGTTCTCTGCCAACACCCAACAAACAATTCCAGTAACTAGATGTAAGTAATATTTAAGTGACCCTGAGAAAAGAACCAAAGGGATTTTTTTTTAGAGTGTAAATACTTTCAAATTAGAAGGTGGACATATACAGCACACACACAGAACTTCTGCAGGACTAAAAATGAGGGGGAAACCCCCCCCCCCCCCAAAAAAAAAATATACACATTGATAAAGAATGATGTACTACAATATAGTTCTATGCCCAAGACAAATAGTAGATCCCGAATATGTGATCTGTCAAACTACCATGACAAGATCTACTCCAAAGATAGAGATCTCTCTTGCCAGGTAGACAGTATGTCCTGATTTTTAAAAATACGATGGGCGTATGCGGTGCAGATGTGGACAGGGTCAGATACCTGCACAGCTACGCGTTGTTAACTTCCAAAAGTAAAACTAATCCAATAAAACTAATAATTTACAGTAATTAACACGATTGGTTTAAAAATAATTTTTCTTTCAATATTGGGGTTAGTTAGGCCTAAAATCAAGGTAAAAATGTCTAAATTATGTCATAGCAAAAAATAAAACCTGGCCAAAAAAAGTCAGAGTTTAAATGGCACAGCATGCTGTCAGTAAGCTGACACTTTGTACATCGCTCCTGTGGGTCTCGTGTTCTCAGCTTCCCTGAAACATATTTAGGATCTCTACTACTTTCATGGTTGGTCACAATTGGGTATGGACTTTCTTTCTACTGCTGCCATTAAACGGCTCTATGCTTTTTCGGGAACTGTCTAGTTATACAGTACAGGTAAATATATTTGTATTTGGTGATACTCTATATACTGTATACAGTATACTGCATTGCTAATGCGCCTCCATTGATTTATTATAATACCATTTTAATTTAATAAGCACTATTTTAATAGTAACTCTCAGGCAATCAGAAACTACATTTATCTGGAATCTACAAATCCCCCCATGGGTGTCGGATAGTGGGGAGTTTACTGAACTGCATTTACTGAGGATTTCAAGCTCCTGACTGTAGATGGAAGGCATTGAGTTTAAATGGTCCTGTAAAGCCAATCTTTTAAAGGAATGGAGGGCTGGCAAAGTCTGTTTAACATGATTGGTGCAAGTTTAGTGACAGGGCTGCCTCTGCGGGTGGCCTATATACAGTTAAAAATGAACAACACAGCATAAAGAAGGTCTCCAACCTTGTGTTCCTTGTTGTGCTCTCTGAAGGGCCAAAGTCCTGCGAGGATTCATTTTACACCCATCTTTCCCCATGAGGTGGGTTTTCCATGCCTGGTAACACACAAAAGATCAAGGTCATATGTAGACAACAAAACATCTAAATCAGTGGACAAAAGTCATATTTTTCGCAGTCATTTTTTGCTTGACTGGCATCTGAACTTGAAGGAAAAAAAAATAATAATATTTTTAACTTTAGCCATATTATTTATACATAAGACTCACTAATAAGACTGCATTGCCATGTTTACTAGAAGGGACAGAGTAGATTGCATGCAAAACTGTATCTACAGACTCTGAAATCAGAGTTTAGTAATCTTCCCCTTAAAAAAGAAAAGGCAAAAAAATCAGTTTTGCAAAGGCGGGATGAGGACAACATGGCAGAGGTGCTGTGATTTCTGACACTGGCTGGCAAATACACAGTATTAAAAAACAGAGCAAACTATTTAGGAGGAAAGTAATCATCTTCAAAGTTTATTTTTCTTTTTTTGTGTTATGCATACTGGTGAGACTGGTAGTAATTAGTAAAAGGACCTTGAAAGCATCCCTCAGCTCTGAGGTTCACCGTCATCTTCTACTCATTCAGTGAAACCTACTGCCAAAAGCAGATACATCTTTTAATTCTTTTAAACTCTTCAGGGCAGGGTCCTCTCCTCCTCCTGTGTTACTGTCTGTATCCGTCCGTCATTTGCAACCCCTATTTAATGTACGGTGCTGTGTAATATGTTGGCGCTATATAAATAACGTTTAATAATAATCTCCGAAAGTTACAGTAGGGTGAGAAGGGGCATTAGTTAGCACTGAGAAATACCTTGATGGGTGGGTTTAAAAATACCTGGCATGCATAATTATATCTTAAGGATTAGGTTGCCCAAATGTTCACCATGTTGCTACTAATCTAGTAACTGAAGTAGATAATATTCTATCACATCTTTGTATTTCTATGGTAAATTCTAAACATAGATTGTAATGCTGCTTTTAGTGAAATGCTGGCATTGGATGAGGCTGGCTGGGAGTAGCGCTTATTATACTGTTAAGTAAAAGTACAAACATGGGGAAAGTAACTGGGTGGAGAAAGATGAGACACTAGTTTCATATAAACACTGTTAGTACATATAAACATACCAAGCTCTTTGCTAATAAAAAAGGAACCAGAGCAGGTGTTGTCTAAATCTCCCATTTAAACATTCTGCACATGGATGACAGTTTATAGACTGCAGTGATTGAAGCACAAAAAATAAGATTTGATTTTAAAAAACTAGCAGTATACAGTTTACCAATTTCACAATATGGTGAAAAGATTAAAATGGAGCACACAGATTTTTGTTGTTCAGCCTGATTGCAATACAGAAATAATTTAGAAAGATTGAATTGGTCTTTAAAAACACACTTGTCCATGGCAGTAAAATGTCTTTGTACCAGCAACTGGGGATTTAGTTCCTACATCAGTGATTTGGACCAGCAATACCCAGCGTCTGCTTACTCTTGGGTTGGCCAAGTAATGACCTTTTCTAGCAGTCTTTTCTTCCTAAAATATATTTACAATAAAAGGCTGAAAATGAACCCACTGCCTTACTGCCAAGGCCTTCCATTTAATCTCTCTTCTTCTGGAATGAAGTGAAATATCACGTAACAAAGAAAAGCCCCCTCATACTCATTTTTCTTTCCCAATTAAAGAAACGCACAAGACATGAAGGCAACGCTGGAATTCAAGCGGTGAATGAGCTGAGTGGAGCACAAAATGTCTTTATCTGAAATTATAACTCTGTGTCCATTAATACAGGTGCTTTCATGAGATCACTTACCAGAAAGTTTTAACGTTGATGGAGGAATAAAAGAAATATTGAGCTCTATACGGGGGTAACTTCCCCCTCCTTCTATTCAGTACAGTAAACTCTAGTTAGCAATATGACCAGAGCAACGTAAACCACTTCAATTGTCTGAGAATTTAAACTAAACTATAAAATACATAACTGCCATCATGCAACTGTAGTTGTGGGAAAAAAACTGGTGTGAAGGATAGGACCATGTTTTTCCCTATTTTGTTTTACTTGTCATTAGGATAATTGGCCAGCATAGTGGCTCAGTGTTTAGCACTCTGGCCTTTGCAGTACTAGGTCCCAGGTTCAAATCTCGGCCGGGGCACTACCAGCATGGAGTTTGCAGGTCCTGCTCCTGTCTGTGTGGGTTTCCTCCGGGTACTCCCGTTTCCTCCCCCATTCCAAACACATGCAGTTAGGTTCATTGGCTTCCCTCCAAGTTGGCTTTAGACATGACTATGATGGGGACATTAGATTGTGAGCCCCTTTGAGGGACAGCTAGTGACATGACTATGGACTTTGTAAAGCGCTACTTAATATGTCAGCGCTATATATATAGTGTGTAATAATAATAATAACTAAATGTTTGTAATTCTGCATTTGGGCAGTAACTCCCTCTAATAAAAATTAGTCACTGCTGCTCTCTCCTTCTACAGGGCACCTGGTTTGATATCCGCTCCTCCCACAGCTTTACTCTCTGCAATGGTTATGTACAGCACAAGGTAAGGTAATACCTGGGTTTGCATAAAGGCATTTGTACACAAAGTGGAATATATCTTGTGTGGCTATTGAGGAATTCATTGAATAAAAGTTTTTATTGTGCTGGGAGTCCTGCACTTCAGTGCATTGCCATTCAGGACACTGCGCTGCAATTAAGGTGTGCTGACAAGCTGCTTTTGGTTGTCATAAAGGAACCCCATTGCACAGTGTACACTACACACATTACCCATCAACTAGTTGTAGGACAAAAAGCATCAGCATTGGCTAGAATTTTCATTTACTACTACTGCTCCACAACTCTACACTCCAGCAGCCATCTAAATGCTCAGGGTAAGGCTATATACACACACGTCTGCAGTAGGGCTTGACTTGAATGAGAACCTGGCAAGCGTACAGCAGTTGTCCGATGTAGTTTATGGACAGCGCTTGTTCATTCATCTTTCAGTCGCTTGTTGCTGAAAATGATTATGAAAGATCATTTCCAATGACAATAATTGAGCATGTGTACCATGGTCTACGCTCACCCTACCTGCCCATGAGTGTGAAGAACAATACAAGAATGTGGGCATCATTTAGAGCAGGGGTGTCAAACTCAAATACACAGAGGGCCAAAATTAAAAACAAAGTCGTGGGCCAACCTTGAAATTTATTGAAACAATTGAGGAAGTTTTTCCTTCTCATTAGATTTAAAACCTTTTCATATGGAAACAAAGGGGTGTTGCTTAACAATAAATCTGGAACAAGCCTATAATTGAGAAAGAGGCATAAGAATATTTTTTTATTTTTTAAATTAAAAAATGTATTCCTCATTATTTGTAGCCTTCCAAGGTAAATTTCAATGGTAACCATTTTGCACAGGCTAACAATAATATTAACAATTATACCTGGCATCTCTTCTTGGATGTTAGTTCATCAATGTTTGGGGGCTATGAGCTGAGGGAGCTGCCGAATATAGGGAGCAGTTGAGCAGCTTGGGTGTCAGGGATGTAACGTGGAAATTGTGCAGCGCCCACAGTGTCATATACTTGGATAACAGCAGGCTACGCTCAGCCTGAGACACAGCTATATAACACAAGGCCATGGGTCGGCAAGAAGCTACTGTAACACCAAAAGCCTCCTGGAACCTCCCACGTGTAGCTGAGGGGGAGTGCTGGAAATGCCAGATTCAGACAATGCTAAATCTAAATCTTATGAATGGCCCACCACTGGAACTCCCTTTTCATTGAAATAATGCCGCTACTACAATTCCCGGCATTACTTGCATTTATAACACAGTCCAATGTGGGACCACGCATAGGAAGGCAGCCCGCTGGTCTATAGATGCGAATCATGCCGGGATTGTATTAGCAGCGCTATTTCAATGCAATGGAGGGCCAGCTGCAATTCCTATTTAAGATTCCTTTGGGGGCCACAAAGAAGGAGGTTGCGGGCCAGATTTGGCACCAGAGTTTGACACCCCTGATTTAGAGCCTCGGCATGTGAACCTGAATTTCTGCTATTGATACTATTATTGATATATTTTAAAGATTACATTACACTTTTAGAAAGTAGTAATGCCCTTTATAAATAATGATAATCATTACTTATCTTACCTCTTCTCCAGGTGCAAAGTTTTCATGGCACAAAGGACATCGGTTTGCCACTTTTTCTCCTTTTGCAGCTATGAAAAAAAAAAAATGAGACAACTACAGATCATGAGGTATAGTAAAGGCAATATTTTAGACCCAGTAAACATTATAGTTATAGAGCAGAAAAAGGACATCACCAAAATAAAACTCACTTATTATACAAGTCTAAAAATCAAATTGAGCATTCTGTTAATAAATGCCTGAGCAGAAGTAACACTGAACAAAAAAAAATGAAAACATTTTTAATTTTTTTGTAACTATATATTCAACAGCACTTTGGGTTTGAAATGGGGAAGTGAACGGGGCCAATAGGATGCTAACAAGAGAAAAAAAGAAAGCTGATCCAATACCCAATCACAGACTGTGGGTTGGGACCTGACCTACTTCAACAGCATAACAGCAGCAGGTCACCAGGTTGGTAGTACAGCATGATAGGGCTGTGTGAATCTCAGGATTGGATGGAAAAAAAATACAAATCCTTGGGAAGGTAAAATAGATCTCATATACATATTTTAGATGTGTATTTAGCCATTTGCCTATGGTACATCTTCAAAAAGACACAGTCATCATTCCCATTTTAAAAAAGAAAAGTTTAATTAGCATGTTGCATATGAGGAAAAACAGAAAAGCTACCAGGGATGGTGAAAAAAGAATAGTCTTTATTGTTACCTAACAGAAGGGACTAAGCAATATAAACCTGACAAAGATTGCAAGATTTCTTTGCCCTATCCAAAACACACGAAAGAAAGGTTTTGGGTTTCTCTTTAAGAGAACCTTTACCAACAAACGCTGGCCTCTGAATACCAGAGAGCAAAGCAGCTGGTGGAGGTCGATTGTGTAAGTGGACGCACCCAGACCTCTGTGAATTCAGTCACTGTATAGTCGGAAGGACTTGGAATGATGTCCATCTGACTGAAGAGCCATGAGGAAACTTTTAGAGAAGAGTGTTTGAAACATGCCTGTGGGCATTGTATCGCTGGTGGGAGAGTGCCAGGGTGTGGGGGCACACTCTCCTGCCAACTGAAGGCACACTTCTAACTACTGGCTTTATTCAGAATTTGTTTTTAGGACTGTGTGGACAAAATGATTCATTACCCAGGACCCAGGGATGGGGGAACAGCCGACCTGCCATGTAGAATAAATTCTACTTGACAGACAATAATAAAGGCTGCTGTGAGGTGGTGGCAGTATCATCCAGGTCATCATGAGGAGCACGGGCATGATGTGTCAACCCTGGATGAAGAAGTAAGTGTCTGTATTACACTTGGTCAGATTCTACTTCTTACTTCTACATGGCAAGTTCACATGTTTTTTTAGTAAACCGATCATTCCAATTTATTGGGGGTGGCTAGGCTAGGCCATTAAGTTTGGGGTCAGATATACTGAAAGAATACCATAAAACCCCCCACCTCTTAGACTGTAAGCTTATCTGGGCAGGGTCGTCTCCTCCTCCTGTGTGACTCTTTGTATCTGTTTGTCATTTGCTACCCCTATTTAATGTACAGCATTGCGTAAAATATGTTGGCAGTATATAAATACCATTATTAATAATAGATAGATATACTTTTCTAAAAAAAAAAAAAAAAAAAAAATATGACATAGTGAGCCAGTATGCACAACATAATAGCACATTATGATATTTTGGGGTTGCCATATGTGTGCAGTTTCCTTTTCCTGTAAGAAGAGATATCGCAGTCATTGGTCATAAATAGATTAAAATGTTTTGGAAAATATGGAATTGTAGCAAGAAATACTTGAGGTGATGAATTGCCAATATATGGATAGGCAGATTTAGATAATATATGATAATAAAAAAATTACATGCAAGCAGTTACTATGCAAAGGTATGGGAAAGGATGGTGAAGACATACAGCTATATAGATAGGGTAAAAGGAAATAAGAAAAAAATATTATATAGACAGCTGTATATCCTTAACTCCTGCTGCCTAGCACTGTTTTGATCATAAACAATCACTTGCCCTTTTTAAAGTCTGCAGGAAAATGGACACCTGCAGAAGTGTCAATCTCCAGGTTCCCCATAGCTCTCATTGGTTTTTGCTGCCTTCTACATGCTATTTTATCTTGTATTGGTTGCAGATCAGGAAGAAAGAACTAGCGAGAGAGCTTTGGAGGATGCATCAATTTTTTTGATACTTTACAGGTAAAATTCTCATAAACTGAGCGATGTGTGGTATAGCAGGCAATAACTTTGTTTACAAGGATAGTTTTAATACAGGGTCATTTGAATTTACTGTAAACCTTACTAATACATCAGACAATTTCCTCAAGGCATATAACATCCTAACACCATACACCTAGCTGGGAGACTTGTCAGCTCCATATTCTTGTTTAATAGTGTCACTGTATGGAAAAAAGCTTTGCTGTCTGTGTCTCTGTAAACGATCACATGATGCTTCTCCCATGGCACATGTCCTGTTTACAGCACTTCATTAACTGGAACTGCTGGTAAGAGTCTCCAACTACTTACAGGAACACTGAACTTAGTCCAAGTTCAGTCAATTCAAGTTGTAAGTAAATATTCTTCTTACAACGGACGATCAGCTAATGTGATTGTCACATTAATGTAATAAATAGCATTCACTACAATTCTTGGTTTAATTCTACTGCCACATTTATGAAATGAGATCAAAATGATCGACACATTACAAACCACCAGGTAGCGATTATCTACTTTGCTGGCGACGGATGCCATAGGCCACTATAGGTAACAGTGGTGTTTGTTTCATACAGCTTCATTTATTAGTTAGAATAGGAAGATACAGACTTCCCTCCATCAATAAATCTCTTATGGTCAAACCACACTCACATAACCAAAATGAATAAAATAACAATGGAAAGAAAGAGATGGGTTTTTTTTGTTGACAACTTTTTGTATGTATCGATTACAGGTAAACCAGTAACAGAGAAAATAAATGATTACAAATAGGGTAAACAATCACTGATGGTCTAAGCCCTATTTAGAATTTTAGGGGTATTTGACCATTAACTATACAAAAACTTCTATAATGACATTACCTGAAAAATAATGCTAAATACCACCTTAGCTGACGCATTCCACCTATTGGCTTTTTCAGGGGAATTTAGGTGAGAAAGTTTAGCTATATTGGCTCAGATGATCTGTGGTAATTAGGGAAATTCCAAGGATAGGAACCAAAAAAGATTGGTAAATGAATCTGATTGTCCAGGGGAGTCCTAGACTCGTAGCATGCGTGTGCATGCAGCCCATACAGCTTTATATACCTTTTAAAGAGAAACTAAACCCCACGATGCTCACCTGTTCCCATGTCCTTCTTTCTTCCCTTGATATTTGCGATCTTCACCCATATTGGTTGGCCAGGTTGGGATGACTTAACTTCTGCGTGGTTCAGTTCCAGCAGGTGCAGGGAAAGCCAAGATTGCCCGGTATTCTGGCAACGAATGCTGCACAGCTCAGCAATTTTGACAGTTTTACAGAGCGATCAGGAAGGTATGAATGTTTCTTGCAGGAGGAACATCTCCTGTCCCTTTCTGCGTTAAACCCCTGCCTGATCACAAATTGTTAAAGTGGAACTTTAATTCCAATTTAAAGCAATCTCCATTAGTGAAACATAGCGGTAAAAGGCCACAAATGATGTTAAATGCCATTCATACACCACTCCACACGTATCCAGCGGATACATGATTCAACATGGGCATCTGAAATAAAATGGAGAGACTTCTGCCTAAGTCTCTGGAATGAACATTAAAAAGCAAAAAACAACTCCCCCCCCCCCCCAAAAAACAAAAAAAAACAAAAACAAAACAATGCTCTGCTTTATTGTCTTGGGTGCTGCGAAAAACACAATGTTTTTTAAAATGTGTAATCCACGTTTCAGTTCGGTCTAAATACACAATTAATTAGCATATATGTTTTTCTGCCAAGGAGCTTGTATTCTTGCCCCGTTTGCCCTGAGTTTTAACACATCTTTTAAAGCACCTGGAAAGTTTTTGGCAAATTTCAACCTGAAGTTCAGTTTCTCTTTGATAATAGATAAAAATATTCTAATTTGTTGACTGCAGCAACTTGTATCCATAACCATTACTTACGGTTACAAGTCTTAGCTTTGACATGTTCCAGCAGATGGTCCTTGGATATGGCCTCTGAGCAACGTTGGCATTTTCCAAATGACTCCTTGTGACTGCACTCTGTAAGAAGGTGTTCAGTCAGACTGGCAATTTCTACCACCTGGGAAAATGGAAAAAAAAAGACCAATTACTGCTTGTTATAATAAATTTTCTTAACATTTAGACAAACATTGAGGTTAAAAATACTTATTAAGGGTTGCAGTTGATGGACACAAAACGGTGTCCAAGAGCTGGTTACATAACCTGTAAATTAGGTCATTGGTTTGTATTGCTGTTGTGTATGACGTATGGGTTGAGGGTGTCTAGTGTCAGTTAACCTGCTTCCTGTGAACTCAGGATTTTAGTGGCCCTTACCCTGCCCTGAGCTCAGGACAATGCTGTAGATAACTGGCGTCATGTCATTGCGTGATATCGTTATCGGCAGCATAAAGAATCTGCTCACTACCACAAAAATAAGAAAATTGGGACAGGTATATGATTGGGTTAAAAAGAGTAAACCACAGTTCCACTCACAAGGGTGAATTAAAAATGTACCATTTGCAGAAACGGCACTTGTCAAAAAGTCCTTGTTCCTGTGCCATAAAGAACCAAAACAAACACTTGCTTATATAGTGTACATGTAAGTGTGGTGGGGACATAAGCTGTGCTGGAGACAGAGATTGCTGTAAAAGATCCTTAGAAATATACTTAGCAATGGGTACCTGCTTGCAGTGCTCACAGCGTTTCAGCATTGGACAATGTTTCCAGTAATGTAGGTCCAGGCCTTCCTCTGTAAAAGATTCATCTTGTTCCCCACAGAAAATACACAAGCTGCAAGGGAAACACACAAAGCATAAAACATCTCAAAGAAAACAAGACACATTTATATGGAAAGTAAAATCTGCTACAGGCACACATTTATATTGACTCAACCTAGTTTAAAGTCTTATTTCAGGAAATAAAAAATGTGGGTTCCCCTAACACTACAAGGGTTTTTTTATTTTTTATTTTTTACAGGGGGTTTTATTTACCTAACACATTTCTTTTCTGCATGACTGTTCCCTGCAGCCATCATCCCCTACCATGCAGGACCCAGAGCCCTACAATCTAAGTGAGGGACTAAAGTGCAAAGTGCCCAGCCACAGTGTTGTGGGGGTAGCCAGAGGAGTGTTGGAGGTAAGTAGAGGTGCTTTAGGGTTCCCCAAGCCCTAAACAGGCAATTAACCATTCCAATGGAAGCCCCACTGCAAGGTTACGTAAAATTTATTTCTGATGTCAGCTAATTCTGTAACCCAGAAAAGTATTCTGTTTGTGCCTCTGAGCAAAACGTAAATTTTCTTATTACATAGATACATTTTTAGTCCCTGCAGAGTGGAGAGTAATATTATTATTAAACAGTATTTATATTGCGTCTACATATTTTGCAGCGCTGTACATTAAATAGGGATTACAAATGTCAGACAGATACAGACAGTGACACAGAAAAGGGAGAGGACTCTGCCCAGAGGAACTTACAATCTAAGTCGCGGCACATATTTTACATTAGAAAACTCCCACGGAACACTACTAAATAAAAATGTCAAATAGACTAATTTAGTAGGTTAATTAGCTACCTGCTGCTATCTAGTGGAAGAGTATTTCTTTGTTCTGCCTATCACTATACATCCCTGTTATAGACAAACTTTTTGCAGTAAATAAATAATAGTTTTTGGACCAATTAGCTGAAATTGGATAATTTCCCATGGTACACCTGAAGATCTCTCACGGCACACTAGTAAACAGGCACAGTAGTTGAAAATCACTGCTCTAATGCACGTTTATGAGCAGGGAGACTGCAAGTGTTATTGCAATGATGTTAGGCATTGCATTTCAGCATTGGCCAATATTTCCAGTAATGAAGGTCCAAGCCTCCTCCTGTGAAAAACTCATCTAGCAACAGAACTGCTCTCGGACTTAAAAAGTAGATTTAACTAGAGTTGGACACAGATAAATATTAAAAGAGAAAGCCAATAAAATTTTAACAATGAATGTTACATGATATCGGGGTGAATGTCAGATGTTGTATTGTATATTTTAACTTACTTATCTAAGTAATTAGAAACATTTGACTGGTCATCAACAGCTTCATTGTTTGGAGACAAGGACATTTTCTTATTTCGCTCATCTAAAAAGGAAAGAAGAACGAAAATGTAATACTACAGGTCACTAAACACAAATAGGTGACTGCACTTCTGCTGTAAATTAGGATATAAATAGGTAATTAAAATAATAAAATAATTAAATGTTTAAAAAACTTCTTTTATAAAAATTGTTTTCTAAAATTTCTTTTTGAATAAATCAGTTTTCAAAAATAACGGCTTTTAAAAATACAGTGTTGTGTCATTTGCTGCAGTGAATATGTCATTCTGTATCATGTAACAGGCAACAGAAACGTCCAATCAAAAAGCAGCTTTGACACATATTAGCGCCCCTCTACTCGGCCCATGACATCTTGCCATTCTGAGTCAGTCTTACTGGAATCCATACATTTTCCATACATGTTTCGCTACACTGGTAAAGTCACAGGTGGTGAGGTCATGCGTGAATGCTGGGCTAGGACAGGGTAACTGGTAATGGAACAAGGCCTTATATTAACAGTTACAGCAAAGGAAGTAACCCAACCTTCACACAGCAGAAGAACTACAGATTTTTTTTTAAATATAACATCAAAATCACCTAAAACCATCTCTAAGTGAAGTTGAAAATAAGTCGGCTTGTTATAGTGGGCTCAATACCACACTGCAACAAGGTGAAACCTGTCCAACACTTTTCTTTTAAAAGGTTTTCTGGAAATCTCTGCATTCAATAAATAATTTTACTTACCTAGTTTGGATTTGCTTACTTGTTCTTTTACCTAAAAAAAAAAAAAAAAAAAAAAAAATCAATTTTAGTGAAGACATACCAACACACTAAAGGATTAGCAATACCAATCTCTGATAGGAATGGCCATTTGTTGAAAGCTCTCACACCCACAGCACAATGCGTATACTTTGTACAAGATTTTGGGTGGTCTCTGGGGAGAGGTAGGGGCGTATTGTGCAGATGTTGCACAGGTTAAAGTAAGAGGACTTGGAAATGTTTTGAATATGGGGAGTAAAAGAGAGGGCAGAATTGAAGGTGACGCCAAGACAACCTGCCTGAGGGAAGGAGTAAAAGTGTAGCTAAGCTAAGCTGATGCTTATTTGCCATTTTTTTTTGTTTAAATGATAGAAGAAATTTTCACATTGGACCAGAACTTGAAAAGTGAATATTTGCTATATGTTGTTAGAGACAACATCTACAAACGTCAATTATACTTAAGCAGTACCAGTAACCTCCCCAGATTTCTATTGCTGGGTGGGAAGAAGCTGTAGGCGGGTGGCAGCCCCTGTACTGTGACTGAACTTTTTAGTAACCACCCAAAAAAAGGTATAAGTGCCGGGTGGTGCGCCCAGCTAAAAGGGGCTGGGGAGAACACTGCAGTACTCTGGCATAGATTTGGCAATCTTGGTAGAGGCAGGGTTTCTATGCCGTCAATCAGAGCCTTCAGGAAGAACAATAAACAGCACCACAACTATATCACTAAATCTCAATCCTAATCGTGTAAGATTAGCACTCAGAAGCAGCACCTTACTAACACACTGAAGATACATAGCTATGAAGCTGGAGGTACAGGAATGCCTACATACAAGAAGGTGTGCTGCCATTTCCCAGGAGGCATTGAAGACAAAAGACGAATCTTTTCAGGCACAATTAATACTTCTAGGGGTTATATATTATGATTATATTCAAGTATAATGTATTTTAGTGCAGTGTAGAGTTAGAAGCAGTCAGTGGTTTCCCTGGTGGATAATGGCTTTGTCGCTCTGTGTGCTGCCTTCTGTCTCTGCTCTCCTGGGTTATTTCATACTGTGGATGTGTGTATGGAAAAACAAAAAGATCTGCAAGCAAGGATTCCATGAGACACTTGATACTTAATGCAGAGTCCAAAGTATACAGCCATACTGGTCCGCACCTTGCCAGTCTCAACCTCAGACTGAATATCCTTGAGAGCTGCCAGCTGTTCCTGGAGAGCTCGGATCTCCTCCTTCTTCTGCCTTTCCGCCTCCTCTGCTGCCACCCTCTTCTGTGCCTGACCACAAAAAGGTGTGTTAAAGGAGAAATACATCCTCTGCTACATAGTCTTTAATCAATTACACACCCAAAGGGCCTCACAATTTATTGTCTCTACCATAGTCATAAGTCTTTAATGAAGTCTAAGGTCAATTTTGGAGGGAAGCCAATTAACCTAACTGCATGTTTTTGGGATGTGGGGGGAAACCCAAGCAGACATGGGGAGAACCTGAAATCTCCATGCAGATAGTGTCCTGGCCAAGATTCGGCAATTTTAATACATTTCACTTCTGTAGAGTACCTGAGGTTAATTTTGATGTCAACTTCCTGCAATGCCCTAAAAAATAACTCACAAATGGTGAGGTAAAAACAAGACAGAGAGCCAATTAGGTGTGCTCAATGTATGTCTGATGACAAAGACAACCTCATCAGCCTACTGCTTGTCTAGAGAGGAAACATTTCTAACAGGGACTCAGCATCAACACATTTTTACATTACAATACATTTTGTATTGATGCAGAGAAATAGAAAAGAACTGAATGTCAGGTTGGAATTCACTGCTGTCTGTCCTCTTTTTAGTCTAGTTTTTCTGTGCAGATAATTAGGGAGGATAACAAATACCAAATTCTGTATTTTGATTATGAATACATGTTGAGTTACTGTCATGGTTTTTCAGAAACCAATGTTGGTAAAAGTTATATTTTAAATGCCAACTTCAACTTCCATATTTTGTTTTTACAAATAATTTATAAATATTTGTTCATATACAACTAGAGAGGGCTCTATATTTTAGAATACTAGTATGCGATAGTGGATGAAGTATGAGATGACCTCTCCAGCCATCATACATCCTTTGCACAAGATGTAGTTCTTTTTCAGAAAACTTTGCTCAGATCAGTAGGTCACAGGTAGGATTGATCCCAAAATTTCCCACAAAAGTCTCTGCTTTTCCTTCTTACCTTTAGCTCAGACTCTGAAGGGCGGCCATCTATTTTGGCAAATCCATCAAACAATGTCTTGTACAGGATGTTTTTACGAGTGCTGGCATCATCAGGTGGCATGTGTTCCAGGACCTGAGAGCGTTTTTGTTTGTACAAATACAGTATAATACGCACTGCTTTGTCACGCACCTCCGCCATTGTGTAATCCAGGGCGCCTAATGCAAACTAATTAAAAAAAAAACAATTGTAAAATTTTGACTAGTGTTTTTCTGTGACCTGTTTAAATGCTAACAGGCTACAGAATATACCCATAATACAAGTTCTAAAAACACGTTTGCTATTAGCAGGGTGCCTGCGTTTCTAAAAGTCATTTGTATAAAGAAGAAATGGCACATTGGTGTGAAAAGGTCCGCTTACTCGGCAGTCAATGTAGTGCCCCTTGCAATGATGGTCACTGCAGGGTGACCACTACATTTGGATATTGGTGAAAAATTCTATCCTATTATTAGTGATGGGTTAGGACCCCCTAGAAACCTAAAGAGTGCCCCCATAGTTCCATGGAAAACTGATCGGGAAATGCAGCTCTAAACTAATCCTCAGCATTAAATGGAACAGACTCCATTGGTCAAATTTTTTCCATAGAGGCAGAAGACCATGGCTCACCTTCATGACGTTGTCAACTGTAAAGCCAGAATTGTCAACACCCAGCTCCTTCAGCAGGTTCTCCACAAGCTCCACCTGGCTAAGGGCCAACCGTGATGGTAACGATCCCTTCAGTGGCTGAACTAAATGAACTGGAATGATCTGTAGAGGTTTCACTTCTTTAAAGAGTGCCATCTCCTGCAAACCAAATCAATTAACATGTGAACACTTCAGTACAATAACACTCAAAAACATTGTTTATTAAGTTTGGCTTTATATAAATATATATTTAGTTAATACATAAAGCTTTTTCCTTGCTGGAGCTAAAGCGGGTATATGCAGCTTTTAACGTAAGGCTCAACTTATTTCCTGCGTTGTTGCCAGCAGATTTACAGATTCAGTTGTCCAGTGCTCTTAGCAGTTTAATAACCCCCAGTGGCACCTAACCCATTTTTTGGTGGCTCCCCAGGAATCTGTCAACAACAGGTTTAAAGGTGAGCTCCGCAGGGACTAGTGACACGTTTCTCTGCTTTAGTAGTCTCTCACTAGCTGAGATCCAGGGTGTCATGTGACCAAACCAAAGAAGTAACAAAGTTGAAGTCTTAAGTTCAGTGTTCTCCCCGGACCCTTTTAGCTGGGTGTACCACCCGACACTTTTCAGTAACCACCCTGCAGTTTTGAGTGGTTATTAAAAAGTTGGCTTATAATACAGGGGCCGCCATCCAACTAAAGCTTCTTTCCATCCAGCTTTAAAAAAAAATTCTGGAGAGAAAACTGAAACTGATCAGCTTTTTCCCCCACTGGTGTTTTATATCTATTTTATATATAGCTACACAATCTTTGTTTTACAGTTACGCGATTCCATGATAGGAAGCCTCTATCTTCTTTCTTTTTCTGACCTTAGCTCATCTTGATTGGCTGGGCCAAGACGACATAACTTGCGCATAAAAGTTCATTCAGTGCCAGCAAATGCAGGGGAACCCGGAATGCTGTGCATGCAGCTCCACAGAGAGCAATCAGGCAGGTAAAAATGCTTATTGCCAAAAGGCATCGCCTGTCCCCTTCTGTAATAAATCCCTGCCTGAGCATAAATTGTTTAAGTGGAAATTTAATTATTACATGAGAAAGCAGTTTTCTTCCCAGAATTTTTTTTTAAGCTGGGTGGGCAAAACTTGTGTTGTCCCAAAACAGGCAGGTGATTTTTGAAAAGTGCTGTGTAGTGCACCCACCTAAACAGGGCCAGGGAGAATATTGCAAAGGATTCCCAAAGCACTATGCATTAGCTAAAGGGAGAGCCCAGCAGAATCAATGCTGGCTTTGCCTGATTAGGACCTAAAACAGATAGTTTTGTTAAGTAACGGATGACCTGCCAAATTCGATGTGCATTCCAGATTGAGGTATTGTTCTTTGTAATTAGCAGGCCATAATTGGACAACTTTTACAAAAAAAAAAAAAAGAGCTAAAGGTAAAATAAAACATTAATAAGCCGTATTTCAAACTTGCCATACTAAAAAAATATTAAAAAAAACAAAAAACAAACAAAAAAAAAAAACTTTAAAATGAATAATATTTTAGATATAAGCAAATCAAATAAAAAAAAAAATGTACAAAACTGATGAATATTCCCCAAAATCAGAGTACTAAAACCTAATAAAATAAACGCAATAGAAGCAGTTTGGTGCACATACAGTATAACCTCACGTCTACTTTTTTTTCATGCCTATCGGGTTCAGTTTGTCACATCTGCACAGCACAAAGTGCGTGTGTAATAACTTTCACCGCTTTCTTTTAAGTAAGCGATTACGAATCGTATGTGCCAAAGCCAAAATGAGCCCATGAAATAATCGTGCACCACCGGGAGACAGACGAGGGAGTTGAGGCTTTTTTATAAGGAGGACGTTAACTCTAGACACGTCTGAGCCGAGAGGAAACGAGCAGTGTTTTTTTTTCCAGGCAGGGAGAGCGCAGCAGTAAATAAGGGCAGCAGTCCCTAAAGGCAGGCAGTTAATATGTGCACACAAAGTGTTACTGTTCCATTGCAGGGCTGTGCTGTAATATCACAGGGCCCGCTCGGCTTGGGCAACCGCTGAGATCATTTCTGAACAAGGCTGGTATTGTTCGCACTAAACGCTCCTGGGGTTTTGCATTTTAAAACACTGATGTTTACACTGTGGTTTTCATTAAGCATTATTGTAGCTTGCTTTTGTGCATTTTAAACAATCTTATCAGACAATGTATTCAAGGGGACAATAATACATTTTGCAGTGTGTTGTGGACATTAAAGGTATGATGCAATTACACTTAAAGTGGACTTAAACTCAATATTTTCACTTTACATAAAAAGGATAGACAACCCTTATGTGTAAAGGAAAATGTTTTTTTTTGCAACATCCTTTAAAAAAAAATAAATACAAAAAGTGCAGCAGCACCCCTTTTAGTCTTGATCAAGATTCAATGAGAGCCTCCTGGGATACCTACGTCACGCATCCCGGGAGGCTCTGGGTGCATTTTTTCCACTAAAGGGAAAGAGATGACAATCTCACGCATGTCTAATGAGATCAGCTCTTTTTTCCCTTTTCACAGTAGCTATGTCACCCGATCTCACACCTGCGAAGTGACGCAGTAGGAAGACGGAAGAGAAGAGCGAAGATGATGGCACCCGGCACTCCATCCCCACTGGGACGACCCAGGACCGGATTGAGGGAAGGTCCAGCGCTATCGAGGGATCTGTGGGATTGAGGGCAAGTGTAATTTTTTTTCAGTTTTGTTCCACACAAAAATGACTTTTAAAATAAAATTGAAGTGTAGTTGAACCCAAACAATACACTTCTCTAATTTAGTCCCCTTTGGTCTGTTGCAAAAGAAAAAAAAAAAAAAAGAAAAAAAAACTAAGGAGAGCTCTGTCAACAACCAGTTTGCTGATGCCTAACCAGAGAAAGTTGTGAATGATTACTCAACCAGTCAAACCGAGATAAGTTATAACAAATAAATAAATAAATAAATGTGCTTTTCCTGCTTTGCAGATCTAGGTTCAAATTCTACCAAACACACCACTAAGTGATAGAATTTGAATCCATATCTGCATGTGTGTTCTACCAAAATCTGCTGACAAAGACACTCAATAGGCCTTTGCTGATGAGTTGCTCAAATGTCAGTGAGCACATTGTTTTTTACTAAAGTGTATTTTTTTTTTTTTATTGCTTAGGGACGCACCACAAATCCAATATTCACAGACATGTGACTACCTGAATAAAGTTGGAGGCGATCACTCTGTGTCGGTTTGCAGTGTCACCGGTCCTGGTGAGCAGATCTGGAAGTGTTTTCTCAACACTGTGTACTGTTTCACCTTTGCCCAGCTTATGTTTGGGAATATAATGAGTGATAATCATTTTCAGTAGTCGTAAGGAGGCCTGAAATACCTAAAAAAAGAAATACACAAAAAGAAAGTAAGGTCATCGGAAAGAATATTTAAATAATTTCCAAATTCTGCTTCCGCCCTACTGAATATTTTAGATATTGCTAACACCTACTTGTACATTTTCCATAACATACAACAAATATAAAACTAATGGGAACAGTGGGAGTAATTTAGCCATGTTATTGCACATGCAGATACATACTTTTCTGTGCTGTTTTTGATTCCTAATGGAATGCCAACACAGCTTGTCAACGTAAATGTGTTGAAGTGACCAAGAAAGCATGGTAAGGCACTACATTACTAAGGCTGCAGAGCTTGTCTCGGGCGAGAATCTGACATGTGTACAGAAGCCATCCAACGTCATTCATGGATCCCTCAGGACAGAGATAAAGGGAGAAGAGCACAGCTCCTTCTCCCCTTTCCATAGAACAGAATGCCACTGTATATACAGCACTCGTTCATGCATCTTTCAGTCGTTTGTCGTGAAAGATTGTTTCCAATGGCAAATGAATAAAAGATACATAAACAAGTGCTGATGCAAGAACTAGCGTGTGTGCGCACCCTTAGGTGGCTTATTCAAATGAACAGGCTGCCTTTGAACAATGGTTGGTCTCCTAATAACTTGGGCACCACTAATAGCACTTGAAGAAATCACATGACTAGTTCAAAGTGGCTGCCTATGTGTTCACATGACCTGTTTCATTTCTTGGTACTTTATCGCAGTTTGACCAGGGCCATGTAATACATGAATTGGAGCAGACATGGACTGTGCAGAGGAAAAAATGTCAAAGCTTTTTGCGTTTGATTAAAAAGTAGAGGCAATTCCTATATGACTACAAGACTCCAGTAACACATTGTAGCAGCAGCTTAAGTGTACCAAGAAGAGGCGCCACTCTTGGAAGTGACTGCCATGCTGAGCCTCAGACCACTGCGGTACCTCGAATGATATCACCCTGGGGGACTGGACTGAATTCAACATACTGACACAGCCAAACGTCTCAATAGTTTCCACATTAAAATACTACAATGTCCTATGTGTACAAGCGATCAATTAAAGTGACTCTATCAGTAAAATAGAAGCTACCAGGAAAGGATCATAAAAGAGAGCGACAGATGAATAAAGGAGTGCTGTACACATAGTAGTCGTTCCGTTATATGGAGAGGTTTAGGATGAGTATGAGCGAGCGTGTCACCCCTCTGTATTCTTTACCCTTGACTTGTATAGCGGTCGTTCATGGATCTGCCTTGGCGGGCAAACACTGTTTGATTCTCATCGGAGACGGGCGCGATTGTTCGTCTCAGTTGATAACCATCTGACATGTGTACACTTATCTACCAGCCTAAGGCATTTTGATATTTGTATAACTCCAGCCATCTGCTTGCACCAGAGCCCTGAGATAAGTTGCTATAATGTTTTCAGGAAGCCAAGCACAGAGCTCTACCGGCCTCTACCCCCCAAGCATGATCTGCTTGCACTACACAGAAAGGCATAGAGTCCTAGTAATGGCATTGCTAGGGATAAAAAAACAAAACAAAAACTATGTAATGGAAACAAAAGGTAATTGGCATGTTCCTAAGTGGGGACAGGAGGAAACAAGGAAGGCAAAACATAAGCAAATTTAAAACTTTAACTTTCAGCATTCGCCATCTTTACCGCTACACATTAATCACAGCTTTGCTCATCTCTTCTTCTTCTGTCGAACGCTGAAACATCACATCCCAGCAGCAGATGTTACTAATTAAGATATCATCTGCACACAACCGAAGTTGGCTCCCTAGAAGGGTGGTTTACTTTCTGCTAGCTTGTACATTACTCACCCTCCATAGAACCATTGTCATGGTCCTGCACACAGAATTTAAAGCCAAAAGATGGAGAAAATTACAAGTGCCTGCTATCTTAGACTCTTTTTGTTTGGAACAGTGGGTATGACAAGGCTGGGAGTCTCAGAGGAGGCACAAGGCCCATGGATCCAGTCATGCAGAGCTTCCAATACTTTCGCTATGGCAGCAGAATGAAAAAAAAAAAAAACAATGTCCAGATTCAGAATTTATTATTTTAATTAGTCACTCCGACTCATTAAAGTCTTGCTGGCAGCATGGGCCTGGAAAATATAACCAAGGTTTTGTCCAACCCTGGCTTCAAATAACCGAGGGATATACTGATATTACCACTAGTATTTACTGCTAACCGTTCATTTTTTTTTTTAGATTTTCAAAAATCTCACATAATTAACCCTGTCTGATCTTGAAGCACTAGAAGAGCGTCATGGTTTCCTTGTAGCCAAAGCTTAACCAAAGCCTGTCAAACTGGAATAATAACTTAAGCTTGTTCCGTTTGGTTTTAGTGCAGCATTTTCTTAATGTGTTTCCATGGATGTTTTATGATGTTTATAGGTACACATTGAACCTCTTGCGGCAAAAAACATGAAGATGTACTGCTACTATAACTTATTGTGCGAACAAATGGAACTCTTCATGGAGGTGTAAAAGGCGATGAAATGTAAAGCTTCCTTAAGTCTGAGTCTTTATTCTGAGCATTTTTTTAAACTTTAAAATAGAATTCAAGACATTGAACCCCCTTACCCCAACTCACTGCTCCCCGGGTGCTTAAAAAAGTTACTCATTTTTCCTTACACAGCCCAGGAAATTCCCCTCTCAAAGGTGGCAGTGGGGTGCAGGCATTTTTCTAGGACGGAGTGGCACTTATTCCTAAATGCTGTAAGCCCAGCCTGCATGATGACTCTCCCAGCACTGGACCAAGGAGGAAGTTGGGGACAATGCTGGTGCAAAGAATGAGTACAGAGAACCTAGATTTTTTTTCTTCTTTAAACAAGGGAGGTGGGGAGGGGGGACTTTTCCTTGGCTTTATTGGAGCAGGAAAATATTAGAGACATCTGCCAGGCTTTTGTTGCTATCTGTGAACCTGTTGAAAGGAGTTTGTCATGTTTTCCTATGATAGGGTGACACTTTGCGCTCAATGACTACTGAGGACAATCATTGGGGGAGTTTCGGCACAAAATTTCAGCGTAGTGTTCTAAGGAAGTAAGAGGTCTCTTCTAGTTCCAGAATCATGACATCGAAACATAGAAGAGTGGCGGCAGAAAAAAAAGTGCAAAGATTTTTTTTTCTTTTACCTTTTTGAGTATTGTCCTAATAGTAGAAATGCTCCTTGATGTATTTAATGGTTTTATTCATCCCCCCTCTGTACCCTGGGGCTTTACATACCAAATAAGTCTAGTTCTTAGGCTGCGTACACACGAACCTTTTCAACGAAAAAAGATTTAAAAAAGATTGAAAGGTGAATGAAAGAGCGCTGTACATATAGCACCGTTCTGCTCTATAGAGAGGGGAGGGAGGAGAGTGACAGAGCGGCACTGTACCGCGCGTTTGTTGTTTCTAGATACATCCTGAACGACGTCGGACAAGCGCTGTACACACGCCAGATTCTCGTCTGATAGCCTGAGGATTTAGAGGGGATTATTGGACGAGAATCATTCGACATGTGTACGTAGCCTTAGACTCAAAAACCAAGACCCAAAGAGGAATCTGGATGAGACACCCGGCCCTCTGAAACTACAAATGCCATCATGTAGTGCCAGCTAGAATGATAAGGAATGCTGACACCCCATGCTGGTCACACACACGGCACCTTTAAGGCAATTTTTAACACTTCCACCAGTTGGGCTACCCCTTTCGTGGGACAAATCAACTCATAGTAAATTTATGAAAAGCATACAAATCACTCACAGAAATCACTTTGTCTTTGATGGCTCTGCGGACGAGAAATATGGCAGCTCTCAGTATGTTTTTTAAGTCATCCTTTGAGATTGTGCTTGGCATGTCGGAAAGTTTTTTGTACACCGCCAGTAAGGCGTCTTCTCTGTATGACCATGTCTTTGAGTAAGCTCCTGCAACCTAGGAGGTAACAAACACAGGAAATATAAAAAAAATATAAACACTGCAAACCCTAGGAAATATAAAAAGAAACACTGCCATGGCGCATTTGTACACAAACTTTTTTATCATAGTTAAACAATATGAATTATTACTTATTGACATTTCAATTTTTTTTTTTTCTCAAAATGAAATTTAGTTAATGATTCACATCAGTTCCTCCCTCAGAAAGCTTAAGCCGCATACACACATGCAATTCTTGTCGTTGGAAAGGATCTTTCACGATCCTTTCCAACGACAAGAACCGTGCGATGCATGAACGAGTGCTGTACATACAGCACCATTCTGCTCTATGGAGAGGGGAGGGGGAGGGGGAGAGCGACGGAGCGGCACCCTGCTGCGTGCTCCCCTCCTTCCCTTGCATTAGGATAACTCGTCGTTCATCGTTTGTGGATCCGCCAGGACAGATCCACCGACGATGAACAACGCGGGCTGTACACATGCCAGATTCTCGCCTGATTGAAGCCGATTATCGGGCGAGAAAAATTTGACGTGTGTACGTAGCTTTAGTCCGAAGTTCCAGTCAAAGCAGGGTACCGGGGCAAGCTACCACTGCTCTGCTGTCACTTTTTGATAACCAAAGGAGCTCTGCAAATCCTTTGTTAAGTATCAAAGTGTATTAGTAAAACAATTATATATAAAGAAAGAAAGAAAGATAAAATTTCACCTCAAAAAACTGTACATAATAAAGGCTAAAATAAAACTGACCCAAACCAAAGGTCCCCCTTTAAAGAAGTGCAGGATTAAAGCCCTTTTGACAAGAGAGTGCTATTACTAGATAACTTGCTCCGGCTCATCTGCAATATTCAGTGCTTCTTTGGGGCTTTTGTGGTCTTATCATGAGAACAACTTAACAGCAAAAAAGAGAACATTCATCTGCTCCTATGTGGCTGATTCGTACTTTCTTCCCAGCAAAGAAACAGCACCTCACTGGTTTGACCACCATGGGAATGATTTTAGTGAACCTAATGCTGACCTTTAGCAATAAGAAAACTATTGTGATATAAGTCCAGGTCAGAAAGCCAGAGACTTTGCAGACCATCTGTAAGTTCTGGATAGAGGTATGAGCTACAAAATTATACAAATATCAGATAACTGCCTGATAAAAACAGTCAGGCTAGTCTCAGACGAGAATCTGACATCTGTACAAATTTCGCCTGAAGTCGTTCACGGATCCATTCTGACTAATCAACAAGAGCTCAACGATGAACAGCCGCAACAGAAATTAAGGGAGGAGAGCATGAGGGGGTGCTGCTCCCTCGTTCACCCCCCTGTCCTCTTCATAGAGCACAACAGCGCTGGTTTGTTCATCTGTTTTGTGGCTGGAAACAATTATGAAAGATGACAATAATTGAACTTGTGTAACAGGGACAATTTTAACTACTAAAATCATATATTTTTACATCCAATGAGACATTGGAAAAATCTCTGTTGTATGCAATGTCTCCCAATAACTGTCGCCAATCAAAACACCAGGTAAGTATGAACTCTGACAAGACTATCCGCAACCTCATCAGTGCTCAACCCAGAAATTTTTTGGAGCAGGGTGGGAAGAAATTGTAGGTGGGTGGCAGACCCTGTATTGTGACCCAACTTATCAGTAACCATCCAAAAACAGCCGGGTGTTTACTGAAAAGTGCTGGGTGGTGCGCCCGGCTAAAAGGGGCTGGGGAGAACACTGCTCATACAGCAGTGAGAATTCTGCATTAGTGTTTCCATCTCTGCCAAAACCACGGCCGATATCATTAGGTATTACACTCTCTGTATTTCTATTTTGAAATACCTAGAATGCAGCAAAAGTAGTGAGACTAAGGGGCACAATCCAGTAACCGAATTGAGAGCTGCTAAAATTTCAGTATGACAGTTTGAAATGAAAATGTAATTCTCTGCAGTGTTTGGTAAAGCAGCACTGAAATATAGGCATTAAGGAGGGTTACATCAAATGCTCCAACATCTGTTATGTTTTACAGACAGAGCTAGCGGCCTGCCAAGAACCAAGTGGTTATGGCATGAAAAGATTACTGTTGGCATAAATCTTTGTGGGTACTTTGTACAGCTCTCGATAACTACTAATTTCTCCCGACTGCTTCAAAAATCCAGGTGACTCCTAGATTTAAAGAGGAACCATTCCAGAGCTTTAAGTGCCAGTGCTATTTAGTTTAAAGCCATATTATAGTTTTAGGTAACTTTTTTTTTTATAGTTTTAGTTTTTTTTTTTTTTCATTAAATAGCCCAACAGTTTTAAAAGAAACACAAATCTACTGCTTTCTTTATTATTTGCCATGTCTCCAATGCTGTTCACTGCTCTACCACAAGTCCTCTTCTGGGTAAATGGTGCACTTTCAACCCACCCCCTGTGATCCCAGAAATCACAGAACATAATGGACTAACCCTCATATGGGTGAGTTTCTTTGCCGACTTGGACCCATGATGAAACACCGAATAGACCAACACTAACACATCATGAGGTAAGTGCAGGTGTACGCAGCATGGGACCACCCACTCCCAACACTATAGGACAGTGTTTCTGAACCAGGGTTCCTCCAGAGGTTGCCTGGGGTTCCTTGAGCAATGAGCAGTTTGTGCCTCTCAGGTCAGTTTAGGTGACACTAATGATCTGTTTGGCTATCTGTAAGGGGGACATTCTTCCCACTGGCCAGCAAAGTAAGAGGCGTTCTTCTTACTAACATTCTGTGAGCTGTGTGTATAGTAATTATAGGAGGGGTTCCCTAAAGACCTAAAAGTCATCTTAAGGGTTCCTCCATAATAAAAAGGTTGAGAAATTTAGCTAAAGGGGACCATGTCTTGCCATATGGCCTAAAAGGAAGGAGAGAGGAGATAAAGCATGAGCTTATCAAGTACTAGAATGTACAGTTAGGTCCATAAAAATTTGGACAGAGACAACTTTTTTCCAATTTAGGTTCTGTACATTACCACAATCATTTTTAAATAAAACAACTCAACTTTCACCTTTAATTCAGTGCGTTGAACAAAAGGATTGCATAAAAAAAATGTGGGAAACTAAAGCCTTTTTTTTTTCACTTACTAACTAACTGTATGAGAAAGGCAGACAAAATAGATACCCATGAATTAAGGAAGAAAAAAAAGTGGGATGTGATCTTGGACAAGGCAGGAAAGGAAGAGTGTGATATGGCCATTATAAGTGGAGCAGGGTTTATCTTGGCTTGGTGTAAAATCCCATGAATTGAATATGGGCTGATTGATCAGATCTGTGATCTCCCGAGAAACATGGTCAATCCTATGGGACAGGCTAGGATAGGCCAACAGTGCCCAGAAAGGGATGGTAATGGATTTGGTCACAACATAAATGCACCAGATAAATAACCACTTAGCATCTTGTAAAAAACCAGTATGTTGTAAAACATTTGTTATCAGAAGTACTGCCAATGCTTACCAAAGCCTCGCCAAACACTTCAATGGCAAATCCGGCCTCTCTTAATGCCTTCTCTGTAAGAGGTTCCGGCTCTCCAGTGATTCGGCTTCTTGGGGTGTCTGCTGCAATATCATCATTTATCTCTGGCTCCAGGTATGCAAATGCATCATCTTTCTGCTTCCGCTGGGCAGGAAGTGGTCGCTCATCATAAGGCAATGCATCAATCTGAAAATATACACAGAACAGGTTCACAGGTGTAGATTACAGGTAACTTAGCTAACAAAAACTGCAACATGATACAAATGACACAACCTACATTTATGCTGGGTGCAGTGGCAGCTGGGGTTGGAGCTGGAGGAGGAGAAGGAGAATGCATCTGAGGAAGCGGTTTTGGCGAGACGACTTTAGGCGACTTCTCCTGCACTATCTGCCGGTCCTTTTTATTCTTCTTTTCTAATGTTTTCTCCTTTTCTGGTGGTGGAGAAACTGGTGATTTTTGCTGCAGTTGTGGGCTGAAAGAATACACCAGGGGTTCTAGAGAGGGCTCAGGAGTGCGGCGTATCTGTGGAAGAGAAAAAATAAAAAGAGATATTGGAAATGAACATTTCAAAGACTCTAAACAAAAAGCTGGACATACAAAGTTGGGTTACCTTTAGGGACTGCACACTATATAAAAAATATTTAAATATTGCAATATCACATATCACTTGCCGAGAGCATGTAGGGAGCTTTGAACATCAACACCTTTTACCAGGATAAAAAACTGCTATGCTGTGAATAGACCCAAATGTCAGATTGGATTACATGCAGAGCTGAACAGATGGAGAGGAAACAACTGGAAGGTCTGCATTAGCAAGGTAATACAAGCAGCCAACAAAATTGCAAGGCTTGTTTATTATGCAGTCAGTAATAATGAATATAGAAGTTAAGAATTAGTTTATAAACCGAAAATGTAAAATCAATTTAGGTAACATTAACCAAAAGCAATTACACAACAATAAAACCTGAAATTCTTATCCTTTCCTATATCCGAAACTAAAAATGTTTATTATTATTAATAAACAGGATTTATATAGTGCCAACAACGTAGGCAGTGCTGTATAATAAATAGGGGTTGAAAATGACAGATAGATACAGACAGTGACACAGGACCCTGCCCCGAAAAGCTTACAATCTAGGAGAAAGTTTATGCTTTAGATACACTTAAAATTACACCTACAGATCCTTCCCCAGCCTGTGACTAGGCAGTGAAAAGAGAAGCTAAGCTCCTATCAGTCTTCTTTTTTTCTATGTACATGTCTTTGGTTAGTACACTAACATTGTAGCACAATTCATTGTCTCCTTGTGCATCTTTTCCCAACCAGTCTGATCCCTTTGTATTTGCCACTTGATAAATGGCTCCTTTAGCCTCATAAGGTTTGGTGATATTTACATATTAAGCCATAAAAAAAAAAAAAAAAAAAAAAAAAAAAAAAAGACATAGATCCGTCAAGTTCAGCAACTCGGGAAATAAACATATTCCAGATATAAAACCCATATACATAGTTGATCCAGAGGAAGGCAAAAAATTACAATTAAAAGTACAATTTGCTGCAACAGGGGAAAAAAAATAATTTCCTATTCCATTAGGCAATTGCATGTTGCCTGGATCAACAGTATCTGTTATCAATATTATTGTGCTTGTTTCTGGTGGAGTAATCTAAGCTAAATGCACCTACATGCTTCCTGCACACTTCTTCTACATGCATTTTTTAGATCAGTGCTGTGAAACCTGTACTGCCTCTATACAGAGACACCATGCAATGTTTGGGATCAGATCAGCTACATACATAAGACTAGTTGCTTTGCCTCTGCAATTTTTTTTTTTTTTTTTTTTAACTATCGGTCACAGTACAAGTCCCCTTTAAATGTGGCAAATTCACTTGAGCCTGCAGGCAGTGAAATATTCAATACGCCATCAGACCACCATATATCCCAATATAGAACACGACTTCTTAATCTTATAATAATCGTGTATTGAATGTAAGGTCTCTGCCTCTGGCTGTGTAACCAGAGATAGTCTATGCTTATCATTCCTCTGCTGTCATTAAAAAGCTATTAGAAGTTAGAGAAATCACTTTGCTACTTTATGAGAAATGCGATAGTGGAGTGGGAGGAGGGTGATAATTCCCTCGGAATGTCCCGTTACATGAGGAAGCTTCTTGTTAACATATACGAGAAAAAACGGCAATCATAGGGTTTGGATGAGACAATGGTGGCTTTCAGGGTGAATAAGAGATTAACTGGCACCTCACCTACGCTGTATGCGTTCAACAGATTTACAGAGAGGAGATCCCTGTTTCAGCGTGATAAAATCTGGTATACAAATGTACATTTTATTGTTGTAAGAAGTGTGTAGCCACTCCTGATAATGCAGATACTCTCTTACAGAGGTAGGTTTTGTGGGGCACAGATACTTCCTCCCCAAAACTAGGAAAGAGGAACGAAATGTAGAAAACTGTTGAATAAATTACAGCAAGCAAATGTAACAAATATTTCCACTCTTCATTTACTAATTAAATAAAAAAAAAAAGTACTGTTAAAGTGGATGGTGTCAGGTGCTGGAATTTAGTAGCCATGTAAGGAGACCTCTATGAATCACTGAAAGGTCAGCTTGTTAAACAGATGTTAAAACCAATAACCTAAACTAGACACAGCAATTTCTTTTCCTGGAAATTTTGCAGAACATTATTTTCTAGGGAATACATTCAGCTCCAGCGCACCTATATGAGACCAAAGCCATCAGTACTTCTGTCTACATCCTGGTCTACCTGATGGAAGTTTTTCCATGGGTCTTAATGCACACTGATGGGCCAGCAATTCACATTTGCTAGAACTCAGCAACTTCTAAACTGCCCAACTGTAACAGCTCACAGACTGTCCAGAGAACTGCATTATATACCAAAAAAAACATGACTGTCATCCTTAGCTTAAGCATACCAGAGTGATGTCCAGTAGATCATGGAGCTCTAACTGTTGATAAACTTTTTGGCGATATTCATCCATCTGCTGTTTTTTCTGCTTGGCTAAATCATAATCTTCCTTCTCCACGGCACAGCGCTTTTCCACTTCGTATCGGCCCAGGCGTTCACCAACCTATGGACAATAAAAAGAGGACTTATATATTCTGATATTTGATCTTTCAATTATTTATTTAACATTCCTCCATCACGAGCGCTAAATGAATTATAAAGATACATAAGAAAACCTGCATTCTATACACACCTACACATCTCTCAGGGTTCACCCAGTAGGGTCAGATGAGACCACGTGGCACCCAAAGTCAAAAGAACAGTAGATTCCAGCTTACATTTCCTGCATCCCTGAATTACAGTGGAGACAATATTTCTATGTGGAGGCAGAATATTTAGTCATAGGACTAGATAGTAAGCAACTGTAGGACCTCAACCTGTTAATACCCTATTTCCCTAATATATATATATATATATATATATATATATATATATATATCCACACACACACACATACACACATAC
This sequence comes from Pyxicephalus adspersus, assembly GCF_032062135.1. NCBI lineage: Eukaryota > Metazoa > Chordata > Amphibia > Anura > Pyxicephalidae > Pyxicephalus > Pyxicephalus adspersus. The sequence goes on from NC_092868.1 coordinate 47,788,541, forward strand.
ATACATACATACACATGGACAACAGGTGCTCATTTAAGGAAAGCACTATTGCTAGACATGAGACATGAGAAAATAGGGCCAATGGTTCTAAAGGAAATTAAGTCACAAGAAATTCAAGATGGCCTTCAGGGTTTGAAGAGTTATGATGAAGTTCCAGAATGTGATGACATGACTATATTTGAATAAATGTTGAGAATAAATATCAATTGTTGTTCATGAAAAAATAAGACAACATCTGAAAATAAACCCTAATGCATTTTTTTGAGCAACATTCAATATAAGACACGGTCTTATTTTCAGGGAAACAGGGTAGGAAACTAAAAAACCCAAGAGGTCCTGGCTGAATCAACAGGTGTACAACCCCAGTCTTTCTCAGCCACATAATGGGGACGTCCATTTTGTAACATTAAGCCCCAAAGTTATAACTTTATAACTAATAAAAATACACTAATAAACATGATTGCTTTGACAATTTGCCGTTTGATCTTTGGATTTGATTGTGCTTTAAAAATAAACATTATTATCATCATCCATTATTTATATAGCGCCAACATATTACGCAGAGCTTTACAAAGTTTATAGTCTTGTCACCAACTGTCCCCTCAAAGGAGCTCACAATCTAGTGTCCCTACCATAGTCATATCCTATTACCATAATTTGGGTGGAAGCCAATTAACCTAACCGCATGTTTATGGAATGTGGAAGGAAACTGGAATACCCATGGGAAACCCAAGCAAACACAGGGAAAACCTGCATGCAGATAGTGTCCTTGCCGAGATTCAAACCTGGGACCTAGCGATAACCTCTGAGCCACTGTGCTGCCCAGGGATGCTAAATCAGGGGTAATGTTAAACATGTCTGGGCCACTGAACTGTGGGGATAACTGGGTAACAAAGTAAAGACTTGTCATGAAATTGTACACTGTCTCAAAATATATGAAAGTGGGGTAACTATTATTATGTACAGATACATTTTCAGTCATACAATTTATAATGAAGGTGTTTTTTTTCTGATGAATTTTCCTAATCTTTTATGGTTGTTTTTTTGTACTGTTTTACTTTATTAGAATGAAGAATAAAAATAGTTTCATGTACAGGGCTTTAGAAAACTTGTATTCAGCTATATTTACATTTCATAATTTAGGTCTAATACATAGCTTGATGCCACTGTTAACACTGCATTACAAAGAGGAGTGTGATCAAATTATTTCCTATTACCTTTTGCAGGTCTGCAATAGCTTGTTTCAGCTTCTTGGCATAATCATAGCGTTCGTGGCGGACGGCCTCCTGTTTCTTCTCATCCAGCTTGCGGATTATTTGAGCTACTTCTGGATCTTGATACATATCAAAGGCCAGGTCGTCCAGGGGAGAAATTGCATCTGGTTTCCTGCAAACCAAATCCAAATGATACAATGTCAGACATGTTTAACATTACCCTGTAAAAAAACTGGGCACTTAACCTCCTGGGCGGTTCATTTCTGTCTGGATTTATATGTCTAAAAGCGGTACATTGTTTTTTATTAAAATTTATTTTACAGTATATAGTAATAGTATAAGTATAATAAAGTTTGAAACACAAAATCATGTCAAAATAATAAATTACATTTTTTTAAAATAAATAATATACTCATAACATTATATTATACTGTAAAATACATTTTTATTTAAGACAATGTACTGCTTTTACACATATAAATCCACTGTATTGAATGAATACAGATATTTTGTATTGAATGCAAAACAAATAGACTTGAAATTCCTGCCACGCCTCGAACGGAACGCCCGCACCAACGTCACTGGGAACTCCCCGGTGACTCATCAGACGCAGAGGACGCCGGCCCGAAGAAGCGAGAAGGCGGTGATGGCGGAAAAGGACGCCAGCGTATCAGGTAAGGTTCTATTTACTATTGTTTTCTACTGTTTTAGCTACCCCGAGTGTGACTCGGGGTTACCACGTTTAGCATCTTTCTTTTACCCCGAGAAACACTCGGGGTTACCGCTAGGGAGGTTAAAGCTAATCGTATGATAGAAAAAAATACAGATGCAGAAATTCACTTTGGTAAAACCTGCATGTCAAAAACCAGTGTTCTCCCCAGCCCCTTTTAGCTGGGAGCACTACATGGAACTTTTCAGTAACCACCCCGCTGTTAGTCATTGAACAGTTGGGTCACAATACAGGGGTTGCCACCCACCTACAATTTCTTCCCACCTAGTTTAAAAAAAATTCTGGGTTCAACACTGTAATCCTAATATTGGTTCTATATAGTCATTCAACTATCTATTTAGAGCAATTCTAAATCCCAAACTGTATGGGATGGTTAAAACCCCTCCCAGGGTTTAAAGAACAAACATTGCAAAGGTTGCCATTGTAACCAAACTCCTTGTGTGATAGCAGCATTTTCAGGGGGCTATGCCAAGGAGTGGTGTACAAGCTCCACTTGCTGAATGTTCCAACTTACTATAAAGAACTGCTTCATCAATAATGGTTTAAGAGTTTGGACAATTAAAGGGAAGGTGCTGGATTACTTGCAGCAGCTTCTGATACACAATGAGCCTGATTTATTATAGCTCTCCAAGGCTGGAGAGGTTACACTTTCACCAGTGGAGTTGGGCAATCCTGCAAGCCTGGAATGGATTTATTCAAAGTAATTTGCTAACAATTGTTTTTAATCCTGGACCAGATCCATTTCATGTTTGTTGGATCACACAGCTTCACTGATGAAAGTGTATCCTCTCTAGCCTTGCAGAGCTTTAATAAATCAGCCCCATTACGAGAAGCAGGCAGTGCAATTAGAATACGTGTGTGATACTGATGGGGGGGCTGGGGTTCAGCTTTAAAATATGCTTAGGCAAAACTGACGTCAATCTAGAATTATTTTGCACTTGGCTCAGGTAATGACAGATTGCAAACTAATAAAAGGAACATTGCTTGATGATTAACTGCCATTTCCACGAAGTAAATGAAAATGCCAAGCAATACCATTTTAAAACAATGAATGAAATATTGCAGTTCTTTACCAAAGGGTTTGAAGTAGGTTCGTATTATTTGATTGTTGTAACCAATGTTCCTAGATCTTTGAATAAGCTGGCATTCAGTCCTCTCCCCATCTTCCCAAGCAAACATTCTGAACACTGATCTTTAAGGGTCAGCACAAAACATTTACTTCAGCTTTGGGTAGATTATGGCTGGTAAATTCCACCCAACTTTAAAGTAAACCCATCATGAGATATAGGTGGGCTTGATGATGAAGAATAAATGTTTAAACCTGCAAAACACATAAGGTTTAACTGAATGTGACTTCTGGACTTGGTATGACACGTTTGGCCTTTCCACCCTTCCTGCAATCCCGTTCACCCATAAACATGACAACCTTGGGCTGTTACTCACTGGAGAGCAATCTAAATAGACACTTTTCCCTATACCAAACCTAAAGGCTAAATTGGACCAGTTACTAAAACAAATGATCCAAAAGATCAAAACAAAAAGTAATAAAGCAGTGTGGGGTCTAGGAACAAGAATAGCTTCCTGGTGAGAGCTTGCACCTGCACAAATATGGCAGCCACCTTGCAGCAACACAGCACTGGAGGGCCGATGAAGTGGCCGGCCTAAAAAGAGGTGCTGCAGGATGCCCAGTGTCAATGTAATATATTTCTTAATGGCTTGTTGGATTCTGAAATGTGAGGATGCCAAGCCTGGGTTTGCTTGAACTTTTTATATCGAAGCAGATTTACACGTATTTTCTTACCCTGTATAGGCAGGATCAATGCCGCTATCTTCAAAGGTATTTCCCAGGTAATGGTCAATAATCTTCTCCCGGGTTGGCTGGTGATTAAAACACAAATAAGATTTGTCAGTCAACAGATGGAAGCAAAAAAGTAAACAAATACTCTCTGTTCTTAGGAAGCATAAACTATTCTCACAATGTGATCCTGGCAACAGACATCAAATGGTTTCTGAATGTTATCATTAACAGGTTCATAAAGTCATCTTTGCAATGCTTAAGTATAGTATTAAGTACATAATTGTGCAGACAGAGGGAATCTAACCTCAACCTGGGGATTTTTAGATATTCTATCTAAGAATGACAAGTAAAGATGTATTATGACATGAGAATTAGCTTAAAGTACATGTATCGTGTGGTATCTTTATCTCCTAAAAAGGAGAACCATTTACTAAAAACTGACATACAGGGAGTCACCTGGATAAGGAATAGGAGAAATTCTTCCCAATGGGGACATTGACAGTAATAAAATCCTGACTAAATTTCAAAAGTTCACACAAGCTAATAAAACTTTTTTTTGTTGTATTTTATATATAGATTTTCTATAATTACACCAAGGCGCTAATTAATAATGAATGCAGATTATTATTATTATCCAGTATTTATATGGCGCCACAATTTTTTTTTTTAGGGGGGGGGGGTCAGTTAGTCTAACTGCATGTTTTTGGGATGTGGGAGGAAACCCACGCAAACATGGGGAGAACCTGCAAACTCAATGTGAACCTGTGACCTAGCGCTGCAAAGGCGCTAACCTCTGAGCCACCGTGCTGCCTTTATGGCATTAGGTCCGCTCTCTAATACATTATGTAGACCATAACGTACCGCATTTTTGAAAAATTGGGTGACAGAATGTAGCTGGAGGGAGCAGAGGGACCTCTGAGATTAGAGTTTGATAGGTCACATGACCAGGTTCTCCTCTTTCTTCTCTCTTTTTGTTATTTTTTTTGCACTGAACTACTTCTCTCTTTTGCACCCATATTTTAGGTGACCTTTGGGTGTACAAAGGGTATAGACATGCATACTCCACCATTACATTTGGTGGGTTTATGTGCCGTTTTCAAACATTGATCAGCATATTTACCAATCTTCACTTTATATCTATAACCAGCATTATTCATATTTTGACATATTAAAACACAATCTTTATTAAACCAAAAAATGATAATACGGTCAGAATATTTACCAAGTTTTCCTCATTGAAGTCCACTGGATCACCAATAATATTTATTGCGATGAGAGCAACCTATGCAGACAGGAAAGATATTGACAACATTAGGAAGAACAAAGTTTATAAGACAGGTCATGAGACACTAGATCATAGCACACAACAGATCACAAAAAAGGGTTGTGCTAATCATTGCCTGTATTTTTCCCCAGCAAAGGAAGACAGATAGAGACTCAAGTGTTACCTGGTTATAAAGATTATATCTATTTGCGTAGTTCTTATGGAAGATGACTTTGAGATATTGTCCCACTGCATCCACATAGACAGACTTCAGTTCTCTGGCTTTGTAACCAGCCTTCTCATTATCTGACAGAGCGACGTACCTAAAAGTAGAAGAATATTTTAGTAACTCAGAATTCCTGTTCTAATTGCTGCAGATCTTGATGTAAATAATACCAACAACTATCAGCCAGCACTGGCACCTGTGGCATTGTCTTCTCACGCTCCAGAAGGCTGCAAGTACAAAGATGATATCCCCTGTTGGGTTTAATAGCCCAGCCTTCCCAAAGGTGTTATTTTAATTACAGGTGGTATACTAAGTCGCCTTCTGGTTTCTAATGTCTCGAGGGCATAAGGATTATGAGATTTGCCTGGCACGGCTCTAGGCTTTGTTTCTTCTTACATCTTGAGTCTTGCAATTCCTGCTACAGGGGAAATATTATAGTTTCCTTCGTTAGGATAGTACAGAAAATGAATTAGAAATATCGGAGGGACTTCCACTGCTGTGACAGGTGCACAAGCCTTTGATACCCTAAACCAGACTTTCTTATTATGGGTGAACCCCTGAAATAACTTTCAGGTCTCAGGGAACCCCTTCTATAATTACAATATCCACAGCTCACAGTATATTAACATGGTCATCAATAGGAAAAATGCCTCTTACATTGAGAAGAATGTCACCCTGACAGACAGCCAGACATATTATTGGCCAGTAGTAAATGACCGGAGAGATACAAATCGCTCACTAACAAAGGAACCCTGGTTGAGAAACACTGATCTATACCCACGCTAAAATTCCCAACTCTGTTCCTTTAGGCCACCTTTATGTGATGGCAACTCAAATTAAGGATGAGTCACTACCAATCCCTTCTCTGTATATATGAAGAAATAAAATTCTAGTGCACTTATCTATAAGGGCAGCATGTTGGCTCAGAACCCTTACATTGTGGCACTAGAGTCCTAAGTTTAAATACTTGTGTTGGCTTTGTAGAGAATTGTTTATAATGATGATCCTTTATATCCTATGCTGCATCTCAGTATTGCCGACTTCCTGCAGCTACTTATTGTTTGTTTCTGTCATAATCCTCAGTGATAGCTGGATGGCATTTCTCATGGCAGGTTTCCTAATAGTAACAGGACTATTCTTGTGTAATGCAGTGTTCATCCCGGCTTCTTATAGCTGGACACACCACTTTTCAGTATCCACCTGGCTGTTTCTGTGTAGTTACTGAAAAGTTGGGTCATGTTACACGGGCACTGGGCAGCTGGGGCATATTACAAAGGACATATTAATTGTAAAGGGCTGGGGTGTAGAAGGGGGTGGTAGAAAGCTGACAGAATTTTAATGGTTACTAGATTCTTATGGCAACCATAATTGGGTTCCCTACATTTGTCATGTGTTGCCCCGCCAACATTGCTCATCTGCCTACAGCTTCTCCCCACCCAGCTTAAAAAAAAAAAAAATTTGGAAAGAACACCGGTAATGTGTGTTAAAATTGCCACCTGTGGTCTATACTGGAAGCTCGTGTGACAACATGTCAGCAGAACTGAGAGACGGCGTTGTCATCCTATTACAGGATGTGGAAGACAAAAGACCTACATGGCAAGATCATCAGGTATTATTTTAGTATAAGCAGTAAAAGTATAGTAACAAAGGTAAAATGTTAAATCCGATCTCAACCAAATTACCATATCAGATCTTTTCAATATTTTAATAAAAATATACTCAATGACACCGCCATGAAGATCCTTGTTCAGCTGCTATCTGTTACAGGGTGACAACGGTCACTTAACTGTGATCTAATCAGTCACTAACATTTAGCAAAGAAACAAACATATGAGATTCTGTCACCCTAACGTCCTTTTCCCTCTCCAGTTTTCACAAATAAGCATGTATTATTATTCTGAATAGAGCCTGTGACAAGCAGCACTCGACATTAACCATCAGCCGGAAAATGTCCGGCGGGAGATCACAGCTAAATCAAGTGAGCCGTAACGGTGCCAGTGGGCTAAACGTTTCCAGGTTGTTCATGTAGGCTTACAGCGGAGACAAGAAAATTAGAGGAATGAATCAGAATAATAGACTAACAACTGGCACTATTCTCTGGTAGAAATGAGTTCTTCTGACTTAATTGTGTCTCTAAAGAATGCTCAGTGAAACACAGAATTCCTTCATAGATCACCGCAAATCACCAATATGTGAAAGCTGTAACTGCACATAAAAGTGCCTTTTAACTTGGTGATTGAAAGGTCTCTTCACATGCAAACTGGAGGAAGTCCAGGCGCTATGCACAAAGGTGCCCCTCACTAATATACGCATTAGCAGCCTAACACTGCAATATCAAATGCCCCCTATGGTAATGGAATATCATTCATGACGACCTAATATATATATGTATTCCACAGCAGCCATGTTTTTGGACTGGTTAGTTGTAATAGTAATCCTTTCCTAATTGTAGGAAAGAAGGTGATGGGAAACCTAATGAAGAATAAAACTTTCACTGAAATTTACCGGTGACAACTTACTACAAGGAGAAATCCCCTCGGTTTGGGAAAAAATATTCTTTGACTTCCTATTGTGTCCACAGGACAGGAAATAATGGGTCTCATGGATCACCAAAATAACTGATGGTTTAAACCCTTCCCTACGCTATCCAGAGCTAAAAAGAACAATTTAAAATAAATCATCACAACCCTGGCCTCCTTTTAAATTCTAATAAGGTTTGCGGAAAGTCCTAAAAAACAAGCAATGTGCAGATGCGAGCTAGATGACCATGTCAAGGACCTTACCCTCCCCTCTATATCCCAAGAGGTAATAGGCCTGATTTATTAAAAATCTCCAAGACTGGAGAAGACGGATTACCATGGGAGAAACGGGGTGATCCAGCAAATCTAGAATGGGTTTTTTAAAATCATTTGTTAGCAAATCCTGGACCAGATCCATTCTAGGTTTGTGAATCACCCATGATAGTCCATCTTCTCCAGTCTTGGAAAGCTTAAAAAAAACAGGCCCAATGTGTGCCTCCTAGCCACCTATAAAGTAGCAGGTGAATTGGGATGAATGAGAAAGAGATTAAGGACTTTTGATGACAACCTGCATGCAAACCCTGGAATCCCAGGTCAGCAGAATCCCATAACTTAGGGCAGGGGTCTGCAACCTGCGGCTCCAGAGCCGCATGCGGCTCTTCAGCCTCCTTGTTGTGGCTCCCTTCGGCTGCCGCGGGGAGATCTCTGATGGGGGATCCCCTTCCTCCCAAGACACTGCGGAGGAGGGGGGATTCCCTATCCGGTGTTCTAATGAAAAAAATCTACCAGTGAAATAAATCTACCACGGGGCGTGTACAATGACATCACCCTCCTTTGAACCCCAATTCCTCTGGAATGGGGAGATGTACAAAACCAAAAATGTAGGTGCAAGTGGGGGACACCTGTGACTAACACCCCCTAAAATTTAATTGTTAGGCTATCATCAGAACATAAAGAACTCTGCCCATCAAAAAAATCTACCGTTACACATTGCTGGAGGCACCTGAACCCCAATTTCTCTGAACAGGAAGGTGGTACAGGTGAACAAAATTGGTGCAAGGTGCAAGTGGGGGACACCTGTGGCTAACACCTCCTAAAAACTCCACCCATCAAAAAACCCTACCCTGTTACACATTGTTGGAGGCTTCTAGCACCTAAACCCCAATTTATCTGGAAACGGGGGTACAGGTGAAAAAAATTGAGGTGCAAGTACGGGACACCTGTGGCTAACACCTCCTAAAAATTCATAAAAACTCTGCCTATCAAAAAAATCTACCCTGTTACACATTGCTGGAAGCATCTAGCATCTGAACCCCAATTTCTCTGGAACGGGGGGGAGGCGGTACAGGTGACCAAAATAGAGGTGCAAGTGGGGGACACTTATGGCTAACACCACCTACAATTGAATCGCTAAGGCATCGTCACAAAATAAAGAACTCTGCCCATCAAAATAATCTACCCTGTTACACATTGCTGGAGGCTTCTAGCACCTGAACCCCAATTACTCAAGATTGGGGGGTACAGGTGAACAAAATTAAAGCTGCAAATGAGGGACACCTGTGGCTAACACCCCTTAAAATTTCATCGCTAAGGCATCGTCAGAACATAAAGAACTCTGTCCATCAAAAAAATCTACCCTGTTACGTTAGAAGCCTCCAGCTAATGTAACAGGATGATACGTTAGAAGCTGGAGGCTTCTAGGGGCATAGTTCAGTGTTTAATTTATTTCATAGTAGGCCTACACATGCACACTTGTTGTAACAGGTAAAATTAAAAAAATATTAAAATTTTTAAAAGTTTATAAACTGTGTTATGTTTTGCGGCTCCAGACTATTTTTCTTTAGTGGAAGAGGAGGCAAAATGGCTCTTTTGACAGTAAAGGTTGCTGACCCCTGACTTAGGATGAGAGTAGGGATGGCACAGTCAGTGGCAGCTCGCCCTGAAGCCCGTGGGATCTCAGGTTTTAGGTTTGGCCAGGAGAATTGCAATGAGAATAGGAGAAAAGGAATTTTCAGATTTCTGTTTTCACATGAGTTTCATCTGAGTACTCTGCTTTCTTCAGCACCTTCAAAAACATGCAGTTAGGACACTGGCTTCCGTAGATGGTGTCCATGGTATGTGTGGAGAGTAGGAAACACAACCAACATTTTTAAAATATAAATAAATAAATAATTTATTTATTTGGGCAGTATATGACAGTTCAGAGGCTGTATTCTACCCGATTTGTGTTATCTTGCATTTCTTTAAAGAAGACATTCTCAACCAAGGTTCCATGGAACCCTAAGAAGTTGCTAGGGGTTTCTCAAGATGTTGCAGATTGGCCTTTCATTGGATGGTGCCTGCCTAGTTTTGTGTGCAGCATCACTAGGCAGAGCCAGTGTCATGATGCCAATGATCTTTTCAGCTGTCTGAATCACCAATGAAAGTGGTATTCTTCTAACTGGCCTCTGATTTTTGCTTTTTGTACAGGTTTCCTAAGACCCGAATATTATTTCCTCTGTGGTAAAAGGGTTGATCTACAAGACAATATTTGGCATATATGGCGAGATAGCTTATAAACTACGGATGCATAACTGGAGGATACAGAGATAGGTTTGCAGGAAAGGGCGAGCATTACCAGGGTGACTTTACCTCTGTCACACTACAAGGTTCCCCTGGAATAACCTGAGTTTCTTCCCTTCTCATAAGGCTTTCATTTAGGGGTCACTGACTTGCACTTGAACCTCCTAATTATTTATTATATGACAGTGCCATTTGCTGCAACTGGGCGAAATAGACAATTCATATATGTGAACATTGGCATCCTAAAAAAATTAAGCAAGCTAGCTTGCCAACCACTGACTAAAACTGAATGGTGATGGCCTTTAGTTTCCATTTCACTGTAAATAAAATCCTGATTGCATTGATTTGTTAGAGTGACAGCACAGAGAAAAACAAATGAAATAAAGCCACACAGCACCCCCTTGTGGAAGAAGACTGAAATGAAACAGGTAAAGCTGCTTACCCGAGTCTGCGGAATCGATCAGTCTGGTAAGGGGTGAAATACTCAGGAAGACTTTCTGCAATGTAAAATTCAATCTTGGAGGAGATCATGTACTGGTGAGCCAAGAGCTGCAGTTTCCTGATTCGGCATCTTTCCACCATTTGTATGACAATTTCTTGTGGGTACTGACAATACCTGCGGCGGAAAAATGAGGGTTAAGAAAAATGGTTACAGACAACCATCATGAGGTCTTCTCTGCTCTTGATCCTGCCAATAAAGTCCACCTAATGCGGCTTCCTGTGATGTTGTGACAACTCTAGCATACAGCTTCTCAATTCTTTCATAAAGGTTGCGCATGCTTGAACTATAGTGGGAGGAGTTGATGCAGGGGGCGTGGCCATATGCAATGCTTTATATTAAGCCCGTTGTATGTCAGTCAGCACCTGACCACACCCATTATTTTTGGATTTGCAGCACTCACTCCTCCCATTGTGACCTACAGCATCTAGGAAGGGGAAATGGAGTAGAATTTGGCCCAGTTGAGGAAGTTTACGATTTTCTTTAGGAGGAGTGAACATCTCAATATAACCCGTTTTAGTATTCACCTACCTACTGCTTTCTCTTGCCTGGCCAGGTTGACTTTTGCCCTGGTAAGGGTGAAGTAAGATTGCCGATTGTTCTATGGAGAGAGGAGGGGGAGTGAGAGGCACCCTGGTGCTTCCTCCTCCATAGGAAACAATAGCGGTCATGAGCTGCTGGTCTTGCAGTGGTCCAGCAGGGCGGAGCACTGACTGATGTCAGGGGACAGCTACTTACTACATATTTTCCTGACACAATCAAAAATTGTATTGGACAACAAAAAAATCCAGAGGTTATCGGTAACTAAATGTCACCCAACCCCCCGGCTCCTCCCCCTTTATTGAATTGTCTTCAGCGTTCCCCAGACCTCCCTGGATCATCATTGCAGTACATGCCAATTATTGTTCCATACCTGGGAGAGCGCCAACCATTCACCGTTGGTGCGTGAACCATCAGCTCCTTGGCACTAAAGCCATCCTCATGGCCAGAGGAGCTGAGAACAACAAATCCAATTTTATGTGGCATCTTGAAGACCTGGAGATGGAAGGAGAGGAAAGTTATATCAGGGTCTTAAAGGGCAACTCCACTAAAACTTCCATTTTATGTATAGCTTGAATTTAACGTGCCAACCACTTTGTAGCCATGTCCTGTCTATGTGCACTCCCAACCCGTAGCAGAAGCCCCTCAATCTATCATCTCCTCCACCTTGTACCGGGACCACCACCACATATCGTCCCCTCCACCCTGTACCAGGAGCCCCTCAACCTATCATCCCCTCCACCCCGTACCACCACCTCCACCTATCATCTCCTCCACCCCATACCACCACCTCCACCCCATACCAGGAGCACCACCACCTATCATCCCCCCCACCCCGTACCCGGAGCACCTCCACCTATCATCCCCTCCACCCCATACTGGGAACACCA